>NW_027202922.1:0-130576 GCF_024711535.1 Dipodomys merriami | reverse complement strand
TAGCCAGTCTGGGCAGAAAAGTTCATGAGAATCCCATTTCCAGTAACCAGTGGAGCTATGTCTCAAGTGGCTTAAAACTGTAGCCTTGGGCACAAAAGTTCAGGGACAGCACCCAGGCTCTGAGTTCAAGGCCTAGGATCAGTACTAAAAGAAAAGTTTATGTACATGAGATGGTGTTATGAATCTAGGAACTCATTGCTGAATTAATAAAGTATATCAGATTGACATGTAGTTCTGTGGTTTAGTGCTTGACTTGTTTCGGTGAGACCCTGGATTCAATCCTTAGTACTGTAAATGAAAAAAAAAAGTAGTATTTGGAATAAAATATAGTTTACCTTATCCCTACCCCTAAACAGAAAACATTTATTGTTCTGCAAAGAAACGGAACCTAAAAATCTTTTAGAAGCCAGGTAACTGGTGTTTCACACCTATACTCCTAGCTATTCAGCCTGAGATATAAGGATCAAAATTCTAAGCCAGCCTGGGAAGAAAAGTCTGTGTGGCTCTCTTGTGTTCCAAGCTGGAAGTGGAACTATGGCTGTAGTAGAGTGACTATAGCCTTGAGTGAAAAAGCTAAGCAATAGTGGGAAGCTCTGAGTTCAACCCCTAATATCTGCACATGTACTCCTCCCAAAAAACTTTTCCAACATTTGTTCTGCTAGTACTTAGAGCCTTCTCATGTCTTGGTGAGATTGTGTTCATTGAAATGAATTCATGCTTTATATCCTTGTCTTCCCTTTAATTTTATTTTATAAAATGCATCACATAATAGTGTTATTTTAGTAATGTAATATGTATATATTTATTTGAGGTTGCATTGCACTTATTATCTTCATCTGTTTTAGTGCTTTTTTAGGACCAAAGGTTATATTTCCTTACTCAGAAAATAAGGAAAAGTATGGCAAACCAAATAAACAAAAAGGTTTCAATGAAGGCTTATGGGAGATAGATAACAATCCAAAAGTGAAATTTTCAAGTGCACAGGTGAGTCATTGGATACCCACTTAGTTTAGTATTATTTATTCAGTCTTGGAGGAAAAAATACCATCATAGCTATAAGAAAATAAGATGGCATTTAAGAGTCAGTAATTTTGGATTAAATTGTGTTCTTATTTATGGGATAAACCTTGACTTATGTCTAGATAAACTACTGAAATAATTACACTGATAAAGAGACCTCAGAAAACTGAGAAATGCTTGGTTATTTACTCCTAAGAATAAAGTTTAATATATTAGATTTAAAGCCAAATGTACTGTCTTTTTTCTTTCTTTCTTTCTTTCTTTTGTCAGTTGTGGGACTTGAACTCTGGGCCTGTGAACCATCCCTGAGCTCTTTAGCTTAACACTAGAGCTCTACCACTTGAGCCACAGCACCACTTCCAGTTTTCTGGTAGTTAATTGTTGATAGAGTCTCAGGGACTTTCCTTGCCCAGACTGGCTTTGAACCTCGATCCTCAGATCTCAGCGTCTTGAGTAGCTGGGATGACAGGCGTGAGCCACCCGTGCCTGGCTTCTATTATATTAACTCTCAGACATTTCCATACATGCATACAAATAATTGAAAATAAGTTTTGTTCTATTTTCATATGTGTGTAAAGTACTTAATTTGCCCTCTCCTTGGCCTTCTTCCCTCCTGCTAGTACCTGATCACCCAGAAGAGCCTATATTACTTTCCTATCATTCATTTTTTAAGTGTGTATTACACAAAGGAATTTTGCCATGTTATTTCACATATATACATATATGCTATGTTCAGTTCAGGATATTTTTTGGAAGGGTCGGTCGTGGGGCTTGAACTCTGGGCTTGGTTGCTGTCCCTGAGCTCTTCAGCTCAAGGTGAGTGCACTCTACTGCTTGAGCCACAGCACCATTTCCAGTTTTCTAGTGGTTTTATTGGGGATAAGAGTCTCATGGACTTTCCTGCCCGGGCTGTCTTTGAACCGTTATCCTCAGATCTCAGCCTCCTGAGTAGCTAGGATTACAGATGTGAGCCACTGGCGCCCAGCTTCAGTTCAGGATTTTTATAGTGTGTATCAAATTTTCTTTTTCTCTTTAATTTTTCTTTTGTTGGGTCTGGTCATGGGGCCTGAACTCTGGGCCTGAGCACTGTCCTTCAGCTCTTCAGCTCAAGGCTAGCGATCTATCACTTGAGCCACAACACCGGATATTTTCTTTTTGCTTATGTGGTGCTGAGGAATCAAACCCAGGGCCTCAGGCATGCAAGACAAGTGCTCTACCACTGAGCCACCTTCCCAGCCCCTGACACTTTTTTTTGCCCAATTTGTGTATTTTTTTTTCATGCAATAGGAATTACTGTGTTTCTCTTCATTTTTTTTCCTGTCCTGGTATTGATGCTATTTTAAACATGTTTTTCTCTATTTTGCTACTTACACTCAAACTATGTAAATACTGTCACATGTCACATGGAAGTCCCAGAATTCTTACTATGTATAATCATCATGCCGGTTTTTCTAATAGGGCCAAAGAATTATGAGAGGTGGTCTTTATGAAGTTTAGCTTCTCACTCATCAATAAAAGTCCACTTATTAAGACTTGAGATACTAAAAATAGGGAAGAACATGAATAAACCTAAAAATGGACGTAGCAACAAATTGAACATTCTTTTTTTTTAGTCGTAGGGTTTGAACTCTGACCCTTAGTTCTTCATATCAAGGCTAGTGCTCTACCACTTGAACCACAGGGCCACTTCTGGTTTTCTGAGTGGTTTATTGGAGATAAGAATCTCACAGCCTTTCCTGTCCAAGATGGCTTTGAACTGCAATCCTCAGATCTCAACCTTCTGACTAGCTAGGATTACTGGCGTGAACCACTGGCACCCAGCTGAACATTCTTTAATCCTTAAATTTACCCTTTTTTTTCCCATTTTGACAAATCTGCTTTTTCTCACCTTTGAGAACTTTTTACATGCTATGTTATCTTTTCATTGTTAAAATGTATTATATTAATTCTTTTGTACTTTTTATCTGTAATTGCCACAAACTATTATATTCACTCTGTGAATAAAGAAAGTCCATGTTTTATGTACCCAGCACTGTTACATGTGTGGGAAAAGTTATTAGATGTTTAATGGACACATTTCCCATCATGAGTGTCTTGACATGGATGTGAAAGCATCTGTCTAAATAGATAAAATTGTACCTTGAAACAACATTTTATTCTATGAGATCATCTGTCTACGACGGTTGCATTCGAGAGCTTCAAAGTCACCTATAGATCCAACTGGTATCAGGTCTATAGGTGACTGAGCCTGTGTTTGCCATGTCAGCCTTTGCGTTCTGTGCTTTTGTTCCATTAACATCTTACAATTCCAGGTGACAGACCGGGGGGTTGTGTGAGTGTGTGGTGTGTGTGTGAGTGTGAGTGTGGGTGGTGTGTGGTGTGGGTGGTGTGATTATGTGTGGTGTGTATGGTGTGAGTGTGGTGTTAGTGTGAGCGTGTGTGTGGTGTGATTGAGTGTGAGCATATGTGGTGTGTGTGGTGTGATTGAATGTGAGTGTGAGAGTGTGTGGTGTGAGTGTGGTGTATGGTGTGTGAGTGTGAGCGTGTGTGGTGTGTGTGTGTGGTGTGTGGTGTGGTATGAGTGTGATCATGTGTGGTGTGAGTGGTGCATGTGGTGTATGGTTGGTGTGATTGAGTGTGAGCATGTGTGGTGTGTGTGATTGAGTGTGAGTGAGAGTGTAGTGGGTGTGGTGTGTTTGGTGTGTGGTGAGTGTGAGCGTGAGTGGTGTGTGTGTGGTATGACTGAGTGTGTCTGTGGTGTGAGTGTGGTATGACTGAGTGTGAGTGTGTGTAATGTATGAGTGTGGTGTAGGTGTGGTGTGGGTGGTATGATTGAGTGAGCGTGTATGGTGTGTGAGTGAGCATGTATGGTGTGTGGTGTGTGGTATGAGTATGACCATGTGTGTTGTGAGTGGTGTGTGTGATGTGGGGGTGGTGTGATTGAGCGTGTGTGGTGTGTGTAGTGTGATTATGAGTATGAACGTGTATGGTGTGAGTGTAGTTGGTGGTGATTGAGTGTGAGCGTGTGTGGTGTGTATGGTGGGAGTGTGGTGTTAGTGTGAGCGTGTGTGTGGTGTGATTGAGTGTGAGCGTATGTCTTATGTGTGGTGTGATTGAGTGTGAGTGTGAGAGTATGTGGTGTGAGTGTGGTGTATGGTGTGTGAGTGTGAGCGTGTGTGTGGTGTGATTGAATGAGTGTGAGCATGTAGTGTGTGTGGTGTGATTGAATGTGTGTGAAAGCATGTGTGGTGTGTCTGGTTTGTGGTGTGATCGTGACCATGTGTGGTGTGTGATAGTGTTTGTGGTGTGAGTGCTGGGTGTGAACGTTGCCTTGTGCTCCCGGCCGCCCTTCCGTGGCTCTCCAGGGAGCAGAGCACGAAGCTTGTGGGTCACCCGCTGCCCTTTGCAGGGCCGGGGTCGTGGGGTCGCTGGGTCAGCAGGGCCAAGGGTGGGAGGGCCCAGCCCAGCCTTGGCCCCCACCCTGACTGCACCTAACGCCCACCACTCCACGGTCCTGGCGGTCCTCGTGGTCCCGGAGGCTCTCAGTTAGAGGCAGACTGGGCCAACTTCACCCTCATCTCAGAGCATCCTGCGAGGAGGGCGCTTGGCACCGGCAGGGAGGCCGGGCAAGGCCCTGTGCCTGGTCAGGTGGGGACACTGCCTGGAGGGGCCGCTGACAGGAGAAGCTGCCTGGCCAGGCTCCGGGCCTGCCCCTCCTGGACAGGGCGGCAGGTGCTGCTCCGCAAGCGGATGCTGGAGGGCGCTGTCGCCCGGGCCTGCAGAGCCGGCAGAGGCCTTGTGCAGCCAGGATCCCATTAGTGGTGGAGGGGTGTCTAGCCCAGCTGGAGGGCAGCCCAGGTCAGGGGGTGACTGGCCAGCAGGGAGTGGGGAGTCCCACGCGGTGGGGATGGGGGGGCGTGGTGGTGGGTAGTGGTGTAGGAAGGGGCCCGGTGGGAGCAGTGGGGGCTAGGTGGGGGCTTGGGGGGAGGCTGTGTAGGGGGAGGTTCTGGATACAGCATGGGAGTTGTGCCACTGATGACATTTTCCTCTGCACAGCACCTGATGCCTGGCATTTCCTCAAATCATCTTCACAACACATAGGAGGTGGGCACCTCTGCAGCCCCATCTTCTTACACAAGAAGTAATTCAGAGGTAGGTAATCACATGAACTGGCATTGACTTCAGGTCTGCCAGAGTTGGAAAACTTTGTTTCTGCACTCACCACTTTGTTCCAAAGGGAATTGGACTGTCTGTCTCCAGAATATGGCTTTGCTCTGTTAAGAAATGGCCCCAATAAAAGCTCCTGTCTTCACTTGAAAGGTAGGGGAATCAGGAGATAGTATAAGTGGGGCATAAGCCTGTGCAAACATAAAGGGTCATCATTGTTTTGTTGGTATACATCCTAGTAAGGACAATTTAAATGCAATGCAAACATAACATAGATTCCCTGCTGATGTTTAAAACTTAGTAATTTGTGAATTCTACTTCTGAGCAGATCTTCATTGAGACACTTGAGTTATAGAGAAAAATAACACTTGGCTTTGGAGTTCATCAACTTGGAATTTTTTTATTTTACTTTTTGAAGACAAGGCCTTTCACACATGGAAATGAGAAACTAATTCATAAGTGTACAAGTAAACAGACACAGTTTGTATGCAAGTGTACACAGATGTATTAACTGAAGTATGGTATTTGCAGGGGAGAATTCGGATGGTAAAATTCCTCTGGAAAACAAACTCATAGTCCAACGAAATGAATACCAGGAAACTGGCACTTTAAAAGTATGAGAACGTCAAGGGGAGGGAGGGTGGATGAATGGAGAGAGGAAGGCAACCATAATACTTAACACGTATTCTGTGAAACCAAGAATTGAGAACAGGGCTGGTTTTGGGAGGGTTGGGAGAGAATGATGAAGGTTTGGCATGATCAAGATGCATTGTATTTATAAACTGATGTGTGCCAACACTGATAACAAAACCACAATATAAAAGGGGCAGCGAACACTGGGAGACATTGGCATAGGTGAGAATTACCTGCCTGACCACTCATAGAACCACACAGGCATTTCAATGGGGAAAGCCATTTCCCAGAAATCATCTCAGGGGGACGGTGAATGTTTTGTCGTTAGGGGGTACGCAATATTTGGATGTCATAGAAAGGAAGTGTGGAGCACATGGGCAGCAAAGATGGCGTTGGGAGGGGGAGAGTGGGCAGAGCCTAATTTACTGAAGAGCACATGGCCAGCCAAGATGGCTCTGGGAGAGAGTAGAGTGGGCAGACCCCAATTGATCTTCTGATCAGTACCTAACCAGCCCGTGAAGGCTCAGGTGAATGATAGGGTGTGACCTTGACAGTGATTGGTTCCTCTTCCTCCCTTACCATACCACCCACCCTCTTTGTCTTTAAATAGGGGCTGCTCTCTGTTAATAAACGAGTTTTTCTACCTGCTGGATTTGGCTCCCTGCTGTGTCTGATTGTCTCCTGAGCTGAGGGAGACTAGGGAATGGGCTAGCGCCGCACATACCTTTCCTCGGACCCCGTCCGTCTTTTGTGGGACGGACGAAGACCCAACAGGAAGGATTCAAGGCACAAGCAGGTGGTGGGGGAGGAGTATGCACCTCACCAGCACAGGAATTGACAGTAGGGTTGTGGTGGAGGTGTGGGGAGAGGAGGCTAGAGGAAGCCTTGAACATCACATGGAGGACGGGTTTTGTGCTGCAGCAGCAGAGGACTATCAGGAGCACAGAGGGAAGATTTCCTCGGTGGTGCTGTGGAGGCAGAGACAGGAACCAGAACACTAATTATGTGTTCATTGCTAATACGCTCATAGGAGGGGTGGCCAAGAGAAGGATGTGAGAGATGTGGAAAGTCAGTATGAAAGCACAGCTGAGTTACTCAAAGACAAATTTCCAAGCGGGTAATGAGAAGAGGAGAAATTCTCTGACACAAAAATAGAACAAGGTGAAGGAATTCGGTGGAGGCGGGTGGTTAAGAAGGTGGCTATTTTGAGATAACGAACATGCTTCCAACATAACGAGTTTTGATGTGCTGTTAGAACGTGATGTGTAGACATCCACATATAAAATTGCCAAGTGCAGATATCTGAATTCTGATGGTGTGAAGCCCTGGAGTGCCAAGGGGAACTGTGAAACAGAGAGCTTCTGAAAAATTTAGGCCCCAAATGCTCTGAGATGTCAAACCTCAACCTGTCACTAAATTATTCACATTTGATTTTGTTCTCATAATGAACAGGGCAAAGAATCCATTTTCTGTTCCCTACAGATTTTTTTTGAAGTTGGCAAAAATAATGGATTTTAAATAAGTCACCAATGATCACTGAACTTACTTGGTAGATTTTTTTTTCTTTTTGGTGAGGAATGACTCACATACTGGAAAGTATAAAATCCAATGGCAAAATATTATACACATGAGTCCCCCTATACATACCACTCCCATCAGGAAATGGAATGCTTTCAGCACTCCAAAAAGTGTCTTATAAGTTAAGGTCTTTCCAAGGTGCTACCTTCCAGAATGACCACCATTTTGAACAATATCCATTTAAGTTATTTTTATGCCTTTAGCTCTGTATGAATTGAATCATACAATGATATATAGTCTGTATCACACACTATATATGATCTTGTATCTATGATAGCATATATCTGTCTTTGGTTAAGATGCATTTTTCTAGTATAGTTCATGGAAACAAATCTGGAGATGTGGATGTAACTTACACTGATTGAGGAACGATGCCACCCTAGTGCACCAATGCAGACAAAGCCCCTATGCATGGCCGTTGGCCTGGTGCTCCATATTTGTAGACTTAACACATATCATTTACTAAAATGGTCAAATCAATAAAAAAATGGTAGATTTGGTGACTATAATCAGAAATAGACTCGAATATTGTCAATAGCTAGCCTGAGAACATGCTCTGTCACCTTCCCATGTTTCTCTTTTGATGTTGTTGAAACATCAAAACTAATGTTGCTCATGAAGTCTTCATTTAGAGCCAGGTTTAGAGGCTATGCCCTTGGGATGCCCTTGTAGCTGCCTAGAACTGTCCTGTGACATCTTTCCATGAACAGGGCCAAGGAAAGTTGGGGTAAGTCAGCACCATACAGGGGCTGACCCACAGGGTCACATTTACTTTTATGATGGAGTGAGACAAGTGTGTTGAGGGATGTGTGGAGGCATTGCAGGATGGCTGTGTCCTGCATATGTCCATTGTCCAGTTGTTCTCCAGGACAGGTTGAATAAGAGATCTATCTCTGTGATGGGTCTTTCCTGTCTGGATTGTTGGTGGGTGTGGTAAGAGTAGGGGTGGAAGGTGAAACTTGTCTATTAGGGGGAGGAGGAGACGCAGAGGCTACCATGGGGTACAGAATTGATGGAGGGATGTTCATGTAGAGACTTCTGGAATCTGGCACTAAACGATTTATGACCCAAACCTCCCACTCCTTGGTGGAATACTGTTGGCATCTGTGGTATTGGAGGTGGGAGAGTCTTTGTTTCTTAGAGGGAAAATGGTGAGGAAAATCAGGACATTGAAAAGTAGCATTGGGAACAAAAAGAAAGGGGGTAAAATTGTACTTGGCAAGAATTCAGAGACTGCCAACTGTATTTATTGAAATGGCATTGAATTAAAAACCCGAAGGAGGAAAATGCATCTTCTTTGGTAGATTTAAAAATCAAAACACAACAACAAAAACAACAACCAAGGCCATCCCTTACCAGTAGACAGCAAAAGAAAACAAATGCATGCAAGCTTTTTCTTTTTTCTTTTTTCTTTTTGTTTTCCTCTTCTTTCTTCCCTAATCTCCAAACAAAGAAATCTGTGCTGGCTGTAGAGACATGTAAACAGCACCTCCATACCAGGATGGTTCTCAAGCTTTCACCCCCATATCTCATCCATTCTAGGCTCTGTCCTACCCCCTTCTCCTACACCTGGGCAGAGCCCAGTCAGAACCCAACAGTCCCCCTCAAATACATAGCATTTGTTTCCAGAACATGAGCTTTTGCAATGTCAATAGGAGCTCCTCCCTCTCTCCTCCCTCTCTCCCCTCTCCTCCCTCTTTCCTCCCTCTCTCCTCCCTCTCTCCTCTCTCTTTCCTCCTTCTCTTCTCCTCCCTCTTTCCTCCCTCTCTGCTCCCTCCCTCCCTCCACCCCTCTCCCCCCCCCCGAAATTGTGGATGGACGAGAACAATTAGAAATTCTACTTACCCCTCTAGGGATCACACAATGATAAACAACATTTGGCTTTTTGAAACATTTCTTGCATCTTTCTGGCATTGGTAAGTTCTTGTTAGAATGCTGGTCCCACCCCTCTCTCTCCACTCACCCCCCTTCTCTCTCTCTTTCTCTTTCTCTCTCTCTCTCTGCACAGGTATGCAAACTCGCCAATTCCAGCACCTTCAAAAACATGTTTAGGGGGGCCTTTCATCTCCAAGATGACCTGAAACGACCTTTCATTTGGCACAAGACATTATTCTACTGATAATAAAGGACTTTCCCAGGCAGGGCTGAGGACAGGGACGGGTGGGGAGGGGGGCACATCACTCTAAAGACTAATCCTGCTGCATTTTTGCGGGGCTATTCATTTCCTGAGGTCAAATTTTCCACATTTCACCTACTGCACAAATGGCAAGGATCTTTTTCTTCTTTTTCCTGTAAGATACACACAGCGCTCTTTGTCTAACTAGGGACCCAGGGCAGAGGGTGAGTTGAGGGGCTGGGCTGCCCCCCACAGCTCTCCACAGGAAGCTGGGATTTTGGCACCCAGCAGCTCCATTTCTTTCTGCCTGGATTGCTGCTGTGATTTTTTTTTTTTTTTAGTTTTTGGCAGCCACCCCCCCCCTCCTCCATGGATTCCAGCAAGCAAAGCTTTTCTTTGTTGTTTTAGGAAAGCCTCAATTTTTCACTTAATCCAGAATTGTACATAGATGCTGATGGTGTGTGTCATTGACTGGCTCCTCCCCTACTGGCAGAGAGAGCGAGGGAGAGGGAGAGAGAAGAGAGAGAGAAATATATACTGTGTTTATTTGGCTTCTCAGCGAGATGGATGACAGGACCCACCCCAGCAAGCTGCAGCCTGTCTGCCTGTGGCTCTTTCTGTAGAGTCCATCCTGGTGAAGCTCTCCCTCAGAAGCCACCCATCCAGGCCACACCTGTATGTCCCCAGCATAGCACAGTACTAGTTGAGGAGTCAAAGGTGAGGGTTGACTGAGGTGGCTGGCAGGATATTTTCATCTGAGCTCAACCCGATGAGATGTGAGAAGAGAAAAAGAGCCAATGGAGCCAGGTGGGGACCTGAGATGGCTGTCCTTGTGCAGGTGACAGATCTGGCACTTGAAGTTTAACAGGGGCAGGAATGAGGTCAAGGGGAGGGGCAGATGAATGAAGAGAGGAAGGGTTAGAGAATGTAGCCATAATACTCCAGAATACTCAGGAAAATTGAGGGGATGGGTGGGATTGGGATGGAGGAGAATGGTGAGAGAGGTGACATTAAGATGTACTGGGCTCATAAACTGACATGTTGGGTTGAAATCCATTTGTCGATTACTTAAAGATAACAACAACAACAACAATACTAATAATAACAGAAACAAAATCAAGGTGTCTTGCCTCCCTGGCAGTGAGCACAGCCAGTGTGAGAGGTGAGCAGGGAGGCTGCTCACAGCCCCCATTTTCTCTCTTCTGTGAGCTCAGGACAGCAGGGCTCCTGTGTAGATGAGGAAATCCTCTGCCTGGAGGCTCCAAGAGCCGAGGTTACTCCATGACCCTCGTTGCATAATTTGGTTTTTCTTTCTAAATTGTTCATTCATTTATTTATCAGGACAGGTCCACATCCAGCTTTTTGCTGGTTAATTAGAGATAAGAGCCTCATGGATTTTTTTCCTACCCATGTCTCTTATTTTGAAGCACCTTTGTCCTGCCTGCCTTCCTTCTTTTTCCCTGGCCCTCTCCAATGAAATACCTTGCTCTTAAAAGACCTGCATAATTAATCACTTAGGGATCAATCATCTTTATTATGATTATTTTTCTCTAAGAGAGAGACAGTACGTATTTTAGGTTCCATAGATTGTTTTTGCAATGGCTGGATACCATCCTCATAATGGACAAGTTTCCTTAGCTAATTCCATCAATAGAGGAGTGTGACTGGGTCCTAGTTAGACTTCATTTCCAGAGGCTGAAGTAACTACTATTCATTTGTCCTGAGATTACCTTTTAATTTCCTTGAACCATTTACAAACGTAAAAGCCATCCACAGCCCTGGACAGAGAAGCACAGCCGCATGGTAAGGGTTGGCTTTGCTCAAGATGTTCACTTAGAGGGACTCCTCCATGCATCTGGGAGGAGGCAGTTACCTTGGACTTGTGGCCACGCCTGTAGTGTTCTGATTTGGGGATGTCACTCCAAGCCTTTGGGTTTCACTTTTTCTAACCATAAAAGTGGAAAGAACAAAGGCCACGTAAAAGAGTTGGTATGGGACTCAATTATGTAGATGCCCCATGTGACAATGTTCTTGAATGGGATGGTGATTACGTCATGATGACCGTTTCATAAATGAGGGACGCTGCTCTTGTTCCCTTCCAGCCTGCATTAGCGGGGGGGGGGGGGGGAAGGGTGCATTAAGATTAATTTGAAGCATTAAAAATTAAAAACATGATAAAAGACTAATTATACAGCATTATACCATACCAGGCATTATAACTGACCAGAGCTGATTTAAATTGTAGCGTTGCATACAAATGAGGTATCATTGCCTATGAGGGTGGGCGTCATTGAAGAGGTGGGGGTCCAGAGCCAATCCCCTGGGGTTACAATCATCGGTCCTATTGAACACTACAAGGCATGTGTCCTCCTCAACTCCTTCATGCTAATCAACTGGTTTGCAGGCATCTTGCCATGGCTCACCTGAGCCAAGAGGCTTGTAATTAGTTGAAATGGTTCCGTGCACAGGAAGTCTCGCTGTTGGCTTCTGGGGCTAGAGGGAGTATTGTATTTTCTTACAGTCTGAGTGATAGCAACAGAAATCTGGCTTGGCTCTCTTGGATGGATGATGAATAGGCATTAATTTGTTCTTTCTTGGGGAACTTCAGTGAGTACAATGTGTGTTTTGAAGGATCAGGAATTGGATAAGTAGTTCAGAGGCAAGCAGAGAACTACCATTGTGTAACAAATCTTTGAGGGAACCTCAGACAACTTTCCTAATTTACTTTCGAAGTTATTGAGGCACAGAGAGCTGAAATTATTATTTGTTCACAAATTTAGTATTCATTGTTTGCCAGTATTGGGGCTTGAACTCAGCATGGGAACTCTGTCACTTGGTTTTTTGTTTGTTTGTTTGTTTTTTGTACTCAAGGCTGGTGCTCTACCAGTTGAGTCATGTTTGGGCTTTCCTGCCTGGGCTGCCTTCAAACCATGATCCTCAGATCTCAGCGTCTTGAATAGTTAGGATTACAGGTGTGAGCTATGGGTGTGGCAATACTTTTGGGATATATGAATAAATGAATGACTAAATGAAATAAATACTGGTTTTAGTTTCCTTGTGAGTATTTTAGTACAGTTGACTTAAAAAAATTCCTTCCAAGCTAGGTGCCAGTAGCTCATGCCTGTCATCCTAGCTTCTCAGGAGGTTGAAATCTGAGGATTGCAGTTTAAAGTCAGCCTGGGAGGAAAGTCCATGAGACTCGTATCTCCAATAAACCACCAGAAAACTAGAAGTGGTACTGTGGCTCAAGTGGTAAAGTGCTCACCTTGAGCTGAAGAGCTGAGGGACAGTGCCCAGGCCCAGAGTTCAAGACCCATGACAGACAAAAAACAATCCTTCAAGTTCTAAATTTCAGTGACTTAGCTGCACCACCAAGTACCATGCAGTGGTGCACACAGATGTGGAGAGATGTGTTGTGTGCCAGGCCCTCTGGTGTGCGGCCATCCGGGTACTTACTCACACTGAGATGCTGCGCTGCCATTGGATGGCATTTCCTTCCTGGGCCAGTGTTGCACACGTGGTCATCATTGACCAAAGTCTCATTATATGCAGCACAATTCTACTTATGATTAAAAGGAAGAGGAGGAGGAGGAAGGGCAAGAAACATCTTTCCAGCACTTTCTGTGTCCTGTACTTTGATTTATTTTGAGCCAGACACTTCATGGCTCATTTTAATCCTCGTTGCCATGGTCTGAGGCACAATGTTGAATTTGCACTCACCTAAGTAATATAGGGACAACGCCAGCATGTAGGGGTCAAGTATGACCCCTACCTGCCTTGTCTTTGCTAGGTATGCAGTCCTTTGTAAGGTGAAGGCCAGGGGCTCTCTTCTGGGGCTGCCAAGTTCACTTTTCCTTGTGGCTAACAAGCTTCTTGTCTAAACCTCCTATGCATAGGAATTATTTTCTCTGCAGATATGATTATGCTTTATATTTCCTTTCACCTGCAGCCCCAACCAAGCCTTAAGTTGCTGATTCCATTTGTCTTCTAAATCGCTCATGTGGAGATGGACATTACTGTAACCCATCCAGGACATCTCACAAGGCTTGGCAATAGAAAAGACATCCCAGAACCTGACGGGAGCAGGGCGGGTGGGGGTCAGCAGGCTCTGGGAAAGTGAGCTGAAAACTCCAGAGGTGCTCCAGTCTTTGGACTGCTGAGGCTTTGTGCTCTGGCCCACTGGCCACAGAAAGATGTCCACTCAGCCTGTGAAGAACGAGGAAGAGAGATGAGGGTTTCCTTCCTTCCTTCCTCCCCCCTCCCCTCTCTTTTCCTCTCCTCTCTCCTCTCCTCTCCCCTTCTCTCCTCTCCCTCCCTTCCTCTCCTCTCCTCTTCTCCCCTCCTCTCCTCTCCTTTATTCTCCCCCTCCCCTCTTCTTCCCTCCCCTCTTCTCCCCTCTTCTCCCCTTCCCTCCTCAATTGGTGATCCTCCAGTTCTGAGTTCCCTGAGTACCTAGGATTATAGACATGATGCCTAAATGTTGCAGCTGAAGCAAGGAGTTTGAGAAGTGTTGACTGCCTTACAGGAGGTTGCAAACTCCATAGGGACCACAAATGCCTTTAGGAGGTAAGGGAAGGAGAGAAAACTCTAGGATGTCTTTTAATTTAGTATACTTACTGGAGATACAAGGAACCACTGGAAGTACAGAAACTTAAGCTTTTGACCTTGTTTCTCTGACCAGAGACTATTCATTGAATTTGCAGCCCCTTATTCTGCTGCAGATGTCAAATCAGAAGCCATCTATCCACCACAGGCAGCTTTATTAGATGTTCAAATTGGTTATGGAAGTGCCCCGCCCACCTGCACTGGCCTCTTTCCAAAACCCAGCTAAGGATTCCTTGCAGACACACCCTCATGGCTGATTTGCCTGCTGTGATCTCAGCTCCTTTCCAAATGCTTGCCTGGGCAGCCTTCCCCTCCATTGTGCCTGTGCCTCTAGGACTAGGTGTGCCTCTAGGACTAGGTTCCCATGGAGGTTGGATATTGAGCTGCTTGTTAGAGGAGGAAACAAGGGCTGTTGTGTACAATGGCAGGCCTGAACTGGCCCCGAGGCAGGGCAGACACACTCCTAGGTGGGAATTGTCAGGGCATGGGGCAGGCATCCTGCCACTGGGCCCTGGGTCACTGTGGTGAGCACTGCTGCTCATATTGGAGCTTCTCTCTCTCTCAGAGAACAACGGGTTATGTCCAACCAGATTGTCTTCTCTAGGGAATCCTATGCCTCCACCAATGCCTGGGGTATGCCTGGAGCTTGAGTCCATGCCAGGCTCCATTCTTATCCAGAACCTTTCATTCTAGAAGTTTCAACCACTCAGCCAACCCCCCTGCCCTTTGCTACATTCTCTTCTCTGATTCTGTGGCTTACACTCTTCATTTTCTATGAACTGTGGGTTTCCTTTCTGGCTGTCCTTGGTTCCTTCCCTTTAGTTTGATCATAAATTTTTTAATCAATAGGCTCTTCTTTTGCTTCTAGAAACTTCTTTCCTTGTACCTTTCATTTGGGGGATACTTCACTATACTCCTTTTGGGGGATTCAAGAGTGTTTATCAATTATTTCTTAAGTAGGCAAACTGTACATACTCTTTAGAGCAGTGTGTGTGTGTGTGTGTGTGTGTGTGTGTGTGTGTGTGTGTTGGCATGTGTTCATGTGTGCACATATGTGATTAAACACAACTTCAGAAGAGAGGTTCCGCTCCTGATTTCCTGATTCAGAGAATAAGGTACAGAAGATTCAACCCTGAGTAGTGAACAGAGGAGGGCCAGGCGGCCTGAGCTCCAGACCTTGTTCTCTGTACATGGCCATCTTATGTTACAACGGGACAAGTCTCAGTGTCAGAGCAGCAAAAGTACTGAGTTGAAACATTCAACCGTGGAAATCTTTTACAGATTATGCCCTCATGAAATGGATCGATTTGGCATGGGTTTGGAGTAACACACGTAGGAATTTATTGTTGGAATGTATTAGATCAGTTCTCTTCTCCTCCATTCTGAGGCTTTGGGATGGTTGCTGACTGGTTCACTTGCAGAAGTTTCCCTGTTTATAGCTCATGAGCAAAATGAGGGTGAGAAAGTGCACAGTGGAAACTGATCATTGACAATGATTTAGGCTCTTCTGCTCCCTCTGTCTGATAGTGCCAGTGACTTCTTAACTGGCATGGACTGTTTGCTGTAAGTTAGTTTCCTCTTATCACACAAACTGGTGAACTGTCATATTATGTCTTTTCACGAGTATCCAAATGTAAGGCTGGCTGACAGCTAGTTTGTTGACTCCTAGAAGATAATAGTTATTGTCTCCAAACAACTTCGTTTCAAAGATTCATTACCTGAGTTCTGGAGCCACTTGTGAGGTGAAAGATCTTTATCAAGGTGGGAGGAAAGGCCACCATGATGGGTATAGCCTGCAGGGAGTAGACTCAGCCATTCTGTAAGTATACCCTACATCTCTTTGTGGCTGTGGAGGACCAAAACTTTGAATGCTCTTTCACTATTTGCTGCAAAGTGTCCCAGGCTTTTCATATCTTACTTGCTGAATGGCTTTGAATGGTCAATGCAATCTTAGGTACTACCCGTGGGAACTCAGATAAGCTATACAGGGAATTGTATTTAATCAAAGACTTCAAACAATAGAAATTAGGAGGCAATGGTGTGTTTGTATATTTAGGTTTCACTCTGTAAAAACAAAACAAAACAAAACAAAACTGAATAAAAACTTACCTCAGTGTTTAAGAGGAAAATCTGCTTTTAACAACTTCAATAAAGGTTGATCCCCCCATCTTAAAAAGTCCCGTCAAACTAACTTCTTAATGATTTATTAACCAATGAGGAAATAATATGAGCATTATAATTCCTTTGAATTGTATAAACCTGTATAAAAGATAGATAAAAATGACAGTCCAAGATAAATGAATGTTGAACTGATCTATTGAACTCTTCTAAAATATTCAGGTAGAAAAGAAGCCTAGATCCAGGCTACCTACTTAAAAAATAAAAAGATCAGAGCTTTCTAGAATTTGGCTTTGAAACTTGAATGAGTGTAGAGTTAAGCTTAATTTCCAGCTCTTGTTGGTTCCAGTTGAGGATGTGGATGGTATGCTTTAGTTCCAGGAGGAAGGTCAATCAGCTAAACATGACAGAATCCTTGGAGCAGAGTGAGAGCAGTGTGGACAGGCCTTGGGTTTGACCTCAGAGCCTCATCCTGGGTAAGCTGGCCACCATCACTGGGCCAGTGCTCATCACAGCCTTATCTTTTGTGTTTTGAATCTGTTTTTTGTCTCGTCATGGTCTAATGAATATTTGTTAAGTTCTTGTTACTGCTGGTACCAGCTGCATGCCGTGGCCACTATGGAAAAGAAGACACATGCTTTCTGCCTTCATTGGTAAGATCTGGATGAGAAAACCCACTAATTCACCATGTATCATGACACATGCCTGTAATCCAAGCTACTTGGCAGGTGAAGGTTGGAGGATTAGGATCTACAGTCAGCCTGGGCAAAAGAAGAGACCTTATCTAATAAAAGAAACTAAAAGCAAAAGGAATTGGGGGTGTGGCTCAAGTGATAGAGGTCTTACCCAGCAAACATGAGACCCTGAATTCAATCTCCTACACTGCAAGAGAAGTAGAAGGAGGAGGAGGAGGAAGAGGAGGAAGGAAAGGAAAAGACGGAGGAAGAGGAGGAGGAGAAGCAGCAGCGGGAGGAGGAGGAAGAGGAGAAAGGGAGGAGGAGGAGGAAGAAGAGATGGAAAGGAGGGAGAAGAGGAGGAAAGGAAGAGGAATATTAGAAGAAGAGGAAGAAGTAGAAAAGAGAGGAAGCAGAAGAGGAGTAGGAAGAGAAAACATGAGTGAGTTATTTTCAGATACAGAGAAGGCAGTTTGGGAACGGGGATATTCGGTTAGCTCACAAATGGATTTACTGTTACAATAAACACACTATAAGTTGAAAGCATCGGAAGTCATAAATGCATGAGATACCCGCTATCCACTGAACCTCACAGCTTAGCAGCAACTGTCCACCTTTGTGGTCATGTGGCTGACTGGGGGCTTCTAACTGCACCCCACTGCCTGAGTCTTGAGGGCAAAGCCTCCTGCATAGTCCTGGCCTGGGAAAAGATCTACATACAAAGTTCTAAGTATAACGAGCATGATTGACCTGTCCAGCAGGCCAGGTAATTTGGTGGGGGATCCGAGAGGGCACCTCCTAAAAGAACCAAGGGGGGCGAGAGAGGATCGAGACCAAGCGCATAAAGAAAGACAGAGTCAGTCTGAGTCGCGTCAAGGTCTCATTTATTGGCAAAGAAACTTAGGTTTTTATAAGGAAAGAAGGGGAAGTACTGTATGGAAGGGAGGGGCGGACGGAAATTTCTTTACGGTGAAGTCAGGGCAGGGTCTTTTTGGTCCACCGGTTTCGGTAATTGACCGGCCCAGCCTGTTTTAGGAAGTAATCTAAATGTACACCTTGGAATTTCCAAGAACGGCTATTTGTCATGGCTTAATCAGGTGTTTGAAAAAGGCCAGAGCATTCTCAGGCAGGTTTCAGGTCTCCAACAATTCCCCCTCCTTTTATTAAAATGGCCAGAGTTGACTTTTGGCCCGGCTGAGAGAACCACTGTCTTAGGCTATATGCGGTGCCTCCTGCTTCTGGCAACGTGCCATGTTGAGCAGGTCTCGACGACCTCTGTACATTGTGCCTCCAGCACAGGCCCCATACTAATCCCGTCATTGAGTACTCTCTAGCTAGCCCGGGGGGTGGGGGGGAGGTCGGGACTGTGAGGCACTGAACCTGAGCCCTTGCTCTGCCTCAACAGCCTGTTCTTGGGTTTCCACTCAATGGTAGTGTACTGAAACGGTTTTGGTAAGGGTCAGATCGATCTGGTTTTTAATAAACTGAGTTAGCCATTGAAAAGCCCAAGGGCCAAAGGAAATAAGCAAAAGTAATCCAACAAGGGGACCCAGGAGGGGAAGAACATAGGGTAAAAGTCCCCCCCCAAGCAGCCCAAATAGGGCGCTCAAAAACTCATGTCGCCATCTTTCAATCTCCTCCTGATGTTTTCTAACTCAATCTCTTACAATGCCAGACTTATTGGCATAAAAACAGCACTTTTCCTGTAAAGTTAAGCAAATGCCACCTCTGTCAGCAGTTAAAAGATCTAAACCTCTGCGATTTTGTAAAGCCACCTCAGCTAATGAATCTAACTGATCCTGAAGATCTTTAACAGACTGATAAACTTTAGTAATATCATCAGCTAATTGTTGTGAAAGCTTGGAGTATGAGGAGACAGCAGTGGCTAATCCTGCAGTCCCAGTGCCTAAAGTACCAGCCACTCCAAATCCTATCAGTAGGGGAATAAATTGTACCACCCCTTTATGTCAGGGAACAAAATAATCAAAGGCAGGAATGGGTACTGGCTCATCTCCGGAAATCAAGTCAATGTCTGGGAGCAAAATAGCTGGAATACAGAGCCCTGTCCAATTTTGTGGAAGTACAGTGTAGGCCATATTATTGCCACAAACAAAAACCTGGCTCTGTTGTGAGTATAGGGAGGCAGAAACATTAATAACATTGTTGCACAGGGAAAAGGAGGATATCCCAACATCAATGTCATACTACCTGGGGAAGTTTATAACACTCTTTGCAATAAAACAATTAGCGTGGATGATCAAACTGAGGTAGTCACTCTGGGAGGTAAGGGTTAGGGAATCTACAGTGTTACAGGCTTGTGATTAACACTTGGCCTAGTCTGCTGGGCTCATCAAATGGCCCTTATCTTGAGCCCCCTAAATCGGGAGTTTTTACACAGGAATGCGGAGGAACATACTCCTTGTTTCTTATCTTGGGTCCCATTTAGCCATTTGGGGAATTTACTTGTTAGCCCTTTAATTACGACTACAGAGCTTGTCCCAGGGCCAACATCTAGACTCTGAAACTTTTTATATATCTCCAGGGAGGGGAAGGGTCAGTGCTAGCGCAAACAAGTTTACAGAAGCAAAACCAGCAGTTAGCAATTGTAAAATGTAACTCTAATTTTTAATCTTTTATTCCCCCATTTTTCTTTGGGCTAATTTTAATCTTAAAATTTAGGGGGTTCTTATCTCAGTCGTAGGGGTGTCTCTATATTATCTTGTGGGGTGTCAGTTGTTCTCAATGCTTGGTATTTGGATCTCAGAACTAATAGAAGGACTGCGCTGATCTTTTTCTTTTACAAAAGACACCAGTCTGTTGAGTATACAAGGTCCGATTGTAACAAAAATAACAGTACCAGAGCCCCTTACATTTTTTTTTCAAGGCTTTCTTTACTACCCTCTTTTTTTACGATTTTTTGAGCATCTTCGTGGCTGTAGTTTAAAACTGCCCAATTTTCCTTTGGCTTGTGGAACCTTTATCTTAGAACAGCCTTAAGGCACCACTGTGATGCAGAAGCTTGCTAGATTTTAAGGCTAAGAGTATTACCTCCACTGATAACACACTCAGGTTATTACCATACCAGAGCCAAACTAGGCTGTGACCATAGAGTGGATTTCCAGTCACTATGAACTGAAGTGCCTAAGGCAAGCAAGCCAGTGATATTCTTGTCCCCAGTATCCACTGTGGGAATAGAGGGTTTCTGGATATCACCCAAAAGAATGTCCCACAATATCTTAGATTTAGCAGCAGTCAACCAGGAAGCCGACTCAGGTGATGGAATCAGGCAGGAGTTTCTGCAGGTGGCTGTCAGGCCATCGTTGAACTTTACCCATTAGGGTATGCAGCAGCAGCAGCAGCAGCAACAGCAGGGTCTCTCAGTGGCTCCAAGGGACTGTCACACCTCATGCTGGGCTGTAAATTCCTACAGAGACTGGTTAAGGATACATTGCATAGGCTTGGCAGGCTTTGATCCTGCTGGTTTTTAAGATCTTTAAACAATAGCCCAGGACAATTTACCAAAATCACAACTCTTTTTTTTTTTTTTTTTACTAACCAGATATTTTTGTAAAATAGACACAGAAGGCTCAGAAGGCTTAGTCTTGTAGCCATCTCTGACAGATGCAGTCTTCACACCTTGAACACCTACAACAGTTAACACTATTCTTTGTGCCTTTTTTTTTTTTTATCTATCTTGCCTCATTTTTCCAAAACTGACTCTGGACCCTTGATCTTAAATTGGGGGTAGAAGGGCGAAGGTCCATTTTCTGTAACTTCTTCAAGCTGACTTTAGGGGCATTGATCTTACCTAGCCAGGAACTTATAACCTTAGCCTATTTTACAAAGAAGCCATCAGGGTTAGATGTCATTAAGAACAATATTTTAACTTTTGACAACTGCACAGACCTTTTCTCTGGCTACAGCAGTGTAGCTTGTTTAGCACTCTACTTTGCAAAAGCATCTTCCTAGATGGCTTAGGAATGTGACCTCTAATGATCCCAACAATGCCTAAGATGCTTAAGTTACCTTTGCAGGCCTTTAGACAGATATCAATAGAAACACACTCTCAGGTTTACAAACTTTTTCCTGAGCAGATGAATTTCATGTAGCTGGTGTCAGCTCAATATTTCAATATTACTGCCAATTAGAGCTTTTGGTACATAAAGGGGTTGAGATTTAAACTATCCCCCACATTTTATAACATTAGCTTTTCACTATCACAGAGGACTGGCAAGTTCTTGTCCCTTACAAGGTAGTCATGAACATTAGGCATGCTTCCAAACTATCTTCCTATGACCTCCTGGCTTTGACCTGTTTTGAAGGGCCACGCACAAATGACTCTAGGATCTGACATTTCTGCCATCCAAGCAGTGGCTTTACTGCCTCTGGATGCTCCTCCATTGCTTTCGTCCCAGGAGTGTCTTCTCCACATTGGGATAAATGCCTCATTGGCATTTCCCTTTAGCTGGTCGCTGGACTTGAACTCGGGGCCTGAGCACTGTCCCTCAGCTCTACAGCTCAAGGCTAGCACTCTGCCACTTTGAGTCCCAGACTCAGGGCTTGAATGCTGTCCCCTAACTCTTCAGTCCAGGGCTAGTACTCTGCCACTGTGAGTCTCGAGCTTGGGGCTTGAGTACTGTCCCCTGACTCTTTAGTCCAGGGCTAGTACTCTGCTGGCTGAATAGAGGTGACAGTCTCACAGGAACCTTTTTGTGCCCGGGCTGGCTTTGAACCAGTTTGCAGATCAATGAGTCTTACAAAAGGCCATTTTACTCCAATTAAAAGCAACAAGGTGGTCAACATAGAAGTAGCTTTTAAGAATGCTCTTACCTGAAACTTATTAAAAGCCAAAGTTACATCTAACAAGCTTGTAAGAATCCTCTGTGCTTTGCTCTGAGCTTGCTGGAAACTGTTAAAAAAAATCTATAAGAGCAAACTAGAATAGCAATTATTTTGGTAATCCTAATTTTTCCTTTGTGCACATTGAGGCCAATGTTAAAAACAATTTTACATTTAAACTTTATATCCAAAAATCCATTTCTATTTTTTAAAACTCTTATTAATTACCTTTAATATTTTATACTTTAGTTTTTATTTGCATTTTGAAAAGATCCCTTGAAATCTTGAGGCCAAGTGTCACTCATTGCCTCTTGTTTTAAAACAGACACACATTAAGATTTTTAAACTCAAATGACAATTTTTCCTTAATGCAAGAATTACAGTCACCTTCACTATATCACGAAGCTAAACTTAACACCTTTATAACTTTTAAAAGCATCCTAATTGTGGAACAAAAGTGAAAGTAAGCCACATTATATAAATAACTTTTTAGCCCTCTTTTAATGCCTTCCTAATTTTAATGTTAACACGTCCAAGGGGAGGTTTTAGCAATACTAATCAGATCATCACATCACTCATTTTAACCATCATGTTTTCAGTGTCTATCTGCAGAGAAAAGAGAGAACAAAGATGGGCCACCCAGCCCCTTCTATGGAATGGCCACACACCCAATCTGACTCTTTAGGGTCAGATGAACTGCGTTTGCCTCAGCTTGCCCTCTTTTACCATGCGTGGACTCCTCCCAGGGCCTGTTCCACCATGCATGACAAGCTGAACTGCACTTCTGCTTGTTCACCCCTCACCCCTAAAGATAGGTCTTCTGTTGGCTTCTAAGTTTTTCCCCATCTCTTCTCTTGGTTCTCGAATGAAATACACAGTTTTTAGACTGACAGAACAAGTAACATCATTGACAGTGTTAAACTAACCTTTACATTTAAATTTCTAATACTTATCCCCAAATTTTAGCCAAGGGAACTAGATCCCAAACAGCCAATGCATTTTTGTTAAGCCAGGCAACTTGATTACAGTATAAAATGTCTTATGCATTTTAAAATATTAGTTTTAAATACCAGATTTTCTAATTTGCAAGTTAAAGAATCTTTACAAAAGCCATTTAAAACAATGCGAAGATTTTTTTTGTCAATGTCCAAACCTCATAACTTTTTGAATTTTAAATTTAAACTCACCCAATTGTTACAGCATGCTGACAATTTTTATCTTTGAACACGTTCACAGACACACACAAAACACTCACACAGATCTTAAAGCGCGCAAAAATCAAAATCAGTTGTACGTACACCTTTTAAAGTTTTTAAACAAAAATTTAAGACAGTATTTCTTTTAAACCAGGTAACTTTGTTGGGCTTCATTTTCCCAGAGTTTGCTTATCTAGCAAGGCAATTCACTAATTAGTCTTTTGAATCACTGTGCTGTTCTCATTCAGCAAGCTGAATCCAGAGTCTGCTGAGTGAGCCTGCCATAGTCTCCCAAATCTTCCCTACTTCAGAAAACATAAAACGAACACACACACTAAACAAGACAAACAAGTGGCCACAAAGACAAAATCAGGTCTCAGTTAATGGGGCGACATCTCACCACCATTTACTTACTAGGGGACTCAACACCCCTACTCACCTCAGACTGACAGGTTCTCCCCCACGCTCAGAGCCCCTGAACCAAGGCCCAAGGCTGAGATCTAACTGGGGCCACTCGCAGGTGGTCAGTGGCAATTTCATAATTGACAAACAAGCAAGTTCCTAAAACCTGACAATCTGGGCTCGTGCTGTAACTTTTTTCCAGTGATCTAAAGTCAGACTTAAGGGGGTTGTTAGTTGCCGCCCCTTCCCTTTAAGGACAACAAGACAGACAACAGAGACAATTAACACTAAACAGAAACAGGAAACCAGACAGGCGCTGTGTGGCAGTCGAAGGACTGCAAACAGAAAAAGAAGCAACTTCAGATGGTAATGGCCATCTGAACATGTTTTTTGTTTATGATAGCCTGAGCCTCTGCCTTATCTATAAATTCAGCCTTCCAGGTTAAGAACTGGCTTCTAGTCAGGACTGACTGAACCACTTTAACCCACTCGTGAGGCAGCAGGCTGCCTCCTTGGCCCAGTCCTTCAAGTATAGAAAGGGTGAAGGGTGCATTAATACCATAATTTTTTACTGCTGAATGTAAGTCTTTTAGATGTTTAATTTTTAATTTTTTATATATGGCCTAGCCCACATTACCTCCCCCTCATTCCTCCTCTAATTCCTCCCCCTCTCCCTCAGAGGCCGAGGTCCCTTGTTCAGCATCTTCATCCTCTGAGTTATCACCCTGGGTGGTGTCTGCCTGATTCCCCTGAGTACCAGAGCGGGCCATTACTGGAAAAGAGAGTGACACCGAAGTTGGTGTCTTATTACTTTTACTTAACCTTGGCCTGGCCTGTGCTCTGGCTAAGGAACCCACACAAGGCAAAACAAAGCCAGCTTCTCCTGTAAGGTCAGTCTGTAATTCCTGTATTTGTTGGGTGAGATCTCTTAATTCCCTTTTTATGGAAAGGACATCTTTTAAAGAGGAGACCTGTCTTAACAGGGAGTCTTTAGTTTTTAAGAGTCCTTCTACCCCTGGAATCTGGGTAAGAGGAACTGAATCGTTTGGGGGGGTGCTTGGAGCGCTGGGGGGACATGGCCCATATAGGGGTGGAGAGGGCCAGTGGAGTTGTCTGGGATGTCCCCGGTCTGCTATAAAAACTTGGGACTGATATTGAGGGTGGGGCCCGTATTTTTCCTCCTCATATTTGGCAGCCTCCGTCTCGAGGCTGGCCTGCTGTGAAGGGCCAAGCCAATCATCGTCAGGGACATTTTGAGGAATTACAGGATAGAGTGCCTTATTTTTTAATGATTTATTTGGAGGAGATGGCCTCAATAAAGGGGGGGCAACTTAGTGGGGATAGGCTCATCAATAAGGGATGGGGAGGGCAAAGCCACAGTATCGGCCGCCTCCTCCGGTCTTGACGTCCCCTTTTGTGACTGAGTCTCATTTGTTAGGGGGGCGGGTGGCAAAATGTCCTTAGAGCAAGACTCATGCTCAGCCGAGGGACAGGAAAGGGCATCCTCTGCAAGAGCTAAAAGATGAGAAAATTGTCTATCTCCCTCCACATCCTTCAAGATGTCCCTAATGACCCCATAAAAACTAAAAAAGGCTTCAGGAACCTTCTCTCCGTCCCTGAGGAGTTTGTTAATGTCCTTTCCCACTTTATTCCATGTAAGAGGGTGAATTCCTGGCCCATGTAATACTAACCATGGACATTTTTCCTCCACAAAACAAAAAAAAATTATGCAAGTCCTTTTACTTAACTCTAATTCCTCTCTCCCTAAGACTACTTTTCATTTCCTTAAAGAAAAGACCTTCTTTAGACAGACTCTCTCCCATGGTTAGTTGACAGCAATCTTTACCTCAAGACCTTTCCGGGGTGGACGAGAGATGCGGTCCGGACGTCTCTACCTCGCGTGTCAGGAGCTCCTTGTTTGTCCGCTGTCCGGTAGGTCACCGTGTCTCGGGCCCCACGTTGGGCGCCACTTGACCGGTCCAGCAGGCCAGGTAATTTGGTGGGGGATCCGAGAGGGCACCTCCTAAAAGAACCAAGGGGGGCGAGAGAGGATCGAGACCAAGCGCATAAAGAAATACAGGGTCAGTCTGAGTCGCGTCAAGGTCTCATATATTGGCAAAGAAACTTAGGCTTTTATAAGGAAAGAAGGGGAAGTACTGTATGGAAGGGAGGGGCGGACGGAAATTTCTTTACGGTGAAGTCAGGGCAGGGTCTTTTTGGTCCACCGGTTTCGGTAATTGGCCCAGCCTGTTTTAGGAAGTAATTTAAATGTACACCTTGGAATTCCCAAGAACGGCTATTTGTCATGGCTTAATCAGGTGTTTGAAAAAGGCCAGAGCATTCTCAGGCAGGTTTCAGGTCTCCAACACATGATCATCCATCTAGAGAAGGACTCGTGTTCTGTCCACTGCATCCTGTCTTCCCTTCATAGTAGAGGACGGATATCCTTCTCCACTGTGGTCACATTTGGGAGGGATTGCTTTGTGGGGAGTGGAGGCATGGTGTAACAATGCTTTGTGTATGAAGACAGCAAGCTATTTTCTCTTCTGGACTCTGTGATCTGTATCATGGTTTGATTGGCTAGAAGCCAGTGTCAAGCGAAATTCCTACCCTATCCCACCTCCCCTTGGAATACAGAGGTCATTTTGTGGTACTAATTGTGCATTTCTGTATTAACTCCATTCCTGTCTCCATTGTATGCTGCTATCCATACCTTTCTACTTTCCCGTTCTCTCCTACACCTAGTTTATCAGAGCAGTTCTGGAATACAGCAAGTTATAAATAATTAAAATATAATTAAATTGCCTGGGCCTAGGGTGGAATTTGAGAGCTTTGCTTTGCTCTTCTCTGCTGCTGAGGGGCAAGCTTTCCTGTTGCTCTCCTGACTTCCACTCACTTGACATTCCCTAGGACCTCGGCAGTTTTTGCTCCTGGGTTTGCCATCCAGGCTGACTTGTGCAGAGCATACAGGACAGGCTTGGTTTAGGTTCTCCCCGAATCTTTGATAGTAACCTTGGTCTAAGGAGCCTGAGCGTCTTTTCCCCTGAACTCATACTTGAGTCATTTCACAGGTTTGTCTTGCCTTTCTTGTCTTCATAAATTGTAATTGCTTCTTTTGTCTTAGACACAGAGGTACAAGGAAGAGTTAAGAGCTGTGGAATGCTGGGTGCTTGCTCCCCAAATGATTCCCTATAGTCTGAAGCAAAAAGATAGATTAAATTTTGAAAATCTCTTTACAAGTCTGGTTGAAAATAAGAACCTCCTTACCTTTCTTAGAGGGATAGATCTGTCTGATAGTGACCCTGAGTTTGTAGCCAAAGGCGACTTTTAGAAACCCTGAGTGGTATTGGGCTCTGTCACTGACTGGTAACTCCAGGCTGTACAGTTTCCTTGTTCTCAGTAGAGTGTTAGCTCTTCCCCATAGTCCAGGGGATAAATGGTGAATTGTTTGGTATAATATCTAATGATCAATATATATAACTTACTATCATTAGCCTGCCTTCTGCTTATTTGTCACATTAGTTAGTTGGTCTATCTTCTGTAAAGATTATAGCAATTATGGTAATTACTATATCCACCATAAAGGAACCACATGAATACACACTTAATATCTTATTTTTTTTTCTGTAAACTCGCCTTTTATAAGTGCTCACTCCTTCCTTTCTTCCCTTCCCTCCCTGCTTTTTCTTCCCCTTTTTTGTACTTGAGCTGAGTCTTGAACTTATGGCCTCTTGCTCTTGTTTGGCTCTTTTGTTTATGGATGATGCTTAGTCCTTTGAGTCTCATTGACTTTATCTGTCAAGGACTTTGAACCGGGATCCTTAGATCTCAGCCTCATGAGTTGTCAGGAGTACAGGGGTGAGATAACAGTACCAGGCAACTCTTTGCTTTTACTTTTAAAAGCAATGTATTCTTTTATTTATTATCTTTAAGGAGTTATACAAAGGAGTTGCTATCTAACTCAGCAGTTTAGGAATACAATATATCTTCATCAATATCACCCCTTTCAACTGTTGTTTTGATTCTTCTTTACTTCCTTTCCCTTAGCACTTCTCATGACCAATTACTGTATATTCACTTCTGTGGATTTACTGCACACACATGTGTATGTATGTGCATGCATGTGTATGTCTGTGTTTGGTGTGCACACTCGGTTCCCACCACAGTCTTTTTAGAACATTGCTTGGTACGTCGTAGCCATGCAAATCTATATTCAATCAGTGAATAGTCTTCAGACACCACCACAGTTTCATTAATGCGGCTTTGGATGATACTTGAAACAGAAAGGGCATTCCTTTGACTGAAGACAGAAGCTCTTCCCAGGGAAGTGTGTGCTTGAAAGACCCAGGGAAGACATGGGCTGCATTACTCTTTAATGGGGCTGCTTGCTCAGGATTCTGTCACGAATTACCACTAGTCTTTTTGTCACCAGATTGTGGACTGCCCACTGAGAGCTAGGGAGAAACCAAATGGGAAACCTCGCAGGTGCCCACAGAATGATGTCCCTTTTGATTTCTGTGCAGGGACAACATTTTGGTAGGATCAATACATGTGAGTATCTTAGAATCCTCATATGTCAAGAGCATTTTTCAAAAGCAGTCTCTGATCTGCTGACCTCTCTGGGATTAAGAAAGCTGACTTATGTAAGCACATAGCTAACAATACCCTATGTCCTGATGCATAGAAGAATTCTAAGATGAAGTTGACTCAACACAGGTTCACACTGCATACACTATGTGTGGAAATTCTGCAAAGCAAGGCTGGGGTACCATGGAGCTACTTACCCCTGAGGGGGAGCAAGAAGCTGACATCCAGGGAAAGACAATCAAACCACTTCCTTCTTTCAGAGCTGAAGACCTTACTGTTAGGCAAGTGCACTTCCACTAAGCTAAATCCCCATCCCCCACTGCCTCTTGTCTCTATATTTCCTCAATATTTTCCTGACTCTTTCAGAATGTCTTTTGATTAAAAAAAATCTTAACTGAGGATCATTTCCTTGAGTATGCACAAGTAAAAGTGAAAGTTCTTATGTTCTGTATACTTCCGGAATTCTGAATGAATGCATGCTACCCTGCTGCACTCTGAATGTGCACGCTACCCTGCTGCACTCTGAATGTGCACGCAGCTTTCTCATCCATTATTTCACTGATGCTCTGCAGTTTCATTGTGAATCAAAAGTCACCAATTGCTAAACAGAGAAAGCAAAGCAGAGCGGTTAAGTTTTGCCCCAGGTCATTAGTGTACAAGTTCAGTAAAAGGAAATTATATTCACTTTTTTTTTTGGTTGTGGGGCCTGAACTCTGGGCCTGGGCGCTGTCCCTCAGCTCTTCAGCTCAAGACTAACGCTGTACCACTTGAGCCACTTCTGGCGTTGTCTGCTTATGTAGTACTGAGGAATCAAACCCACGGCCTCATGCATGCAAGGCAAGCACTCTACCACTGAGCTACCTTCCCACATTTACATTCACTTTTTATCTATTAAATCCTGAGTTCTTTTCCTCCCCTTTTTTTTCTAACTACATCCTACTTCCGCAAATGTAGAGGCTCTACTCTCACAGCAATATTATAGCATCCTCTTCGAGAAAGAATATTAGCAGCAGCCATTATATACTCAGGAAACATGGTCTACCCTACCCTGACTCCTACTGGTAACTCCTCTATGAGATGAGTTCCTGGGCAGGTTTTGGACTTTAAGCTACAAGTTAGTTCTGCTATGGCAAAGGGGCCACAGGCAGGACCAGGAAGCAATGCTGCTGTGCAGACTGTGGGGAGCCTGTATATGCTGAAGGTCAGATGCTGACCCAGGCAGGAACAAGATGAGGGGAAAGCACATCGTCAGGCATTTGCTTTGCCTGTCTGCTTGTGCTCAGGACATCAATGAAGAAATAGATTCCGTTGTGCAACATATGTTTTAGATTATAGCCTGAAAGCTGTCTATGTGGCACCACAAATATCTTGGCCGGCATAGCAAATTTGAGGGTAGTCTCGTGTAAACAGTATGAAATTTGAACTAAAGAAGACATCTAAAATAAATGGGCTTCAGTTATTTTCAAAAACTTATATTGGAAACCTAAAATGATAAGGGCTCTAGGAAAGGTTCTGGTGTATTGCTGGTGGAGCCCAGCTATTTGGGAGGAGGTAATGGGAGGGTCACGGTCCATAGATCAGTTGGATAAAACTATGAGAACTTACCTGAAAAAGCCAAATTAAAGCTGGGTGCTCGTGGCTCACACCTGTAATCCTAGCTACTCAGGAGGCTGAGATCTGAGGATCACGGTTCAAAGCCAGCCCAGGCAGGAAAGTGCATAAGACTCTTATCTCATATTTTCCAGAAAACCAGAAGTGGTGCTGTGGCTCACCTGGGTTCAATTCTTCAGCAACACATAAGCAGAGAAAGCTGGAAATGGTGCTATGGCTCAAGTGGTAGAGTGCCAGCCTTGAGCTGAAGAGCTCAAGGGAAAGTGCCCAGACCCAGATTTCAGGCCCCACAACTGACCAAAAAAAAAAGCCAGAAGTGGTACTGTGGCTCAAGTGGTAGAATGCTCACCTTGAACAAAAGACATCTGGAGACAGCACCCAGGCCTTGGCTCCAAGCCTGAGGGCAGACAAAAAAAAAAAGGAAAAGAAACAAAAAGAATAATTTTTAAAATTATGCTATGGTGGTCACGGGACGGAGATAAGACATTTACCAAGAAATGCCCTCCAACCAAGTCCATGAATTATTGAGAAAACCTGGAGATGCTGGTGGCTCATACCTGTAATCCTAACTATTCAGGAGGTTGGGCTCTGAGGATCGCAGTTCAAAGCCAGCTTGGGCAGAAAAATCCTGAAAGACACTTATCCACAATTAATCAGTAAACTAGAGGAAGCAGAGCTGTGGATCAAGTGGTAGAGCACCAGCCTTGAGCAAAAAGGCTCAGAAAGAGCACAAGACCCCAAGTAAAAGGAGAAGGAAGGAAGGAAAAAAGGAAGAAAGGAAGATAGGAAGGAAGGAAGGAAGGAAGGAAGGAAGGAAGGAAGGAAGGAAGGAAGGAAGGAAGGAAGGAAGGAAGGAAAGAAGGCAGGCAGAGAGGCAGGCAGGCAGGTAGGCTTATCACATGTCTTCCTGAACAGAGAGCCAGGCAAGGTGGTGTGTGTCTGTAATCCCAGCATTCATAAGGCAGAAGCAGGAGAATTATAAGTTCCAGGCCACCTGGAACTCCATAGCAAGACCCTGTTTAAAAGAACAGGAGAGGAAGCCAGGTGCTGGTGGCTCCCATCTATTAACCTTGCTACTCAGGAGACTGAGATATGAGGATCACAGGTTAAAGCCAGCCAAGGTAGAAAAGTCTGTGACATTTCCAATTAACCCAAAAAAGGCAAAAATGGAGCTCAAATGGTAGAGTAACAGCTTTGAGTGAAAAAACAGGGACAGCACCTAGACTCTGTTCAACCCCCAGGACTGGCATGAGTGTGTGCATGCACGCACGCACGCACGCACGCACGCATACACACACACACACCACACACACACAAACTCACACCACCACCACCATGACAACCACCATCCAAGCCCCTCAACAGGCAGACACTTCAGACAGCAAAATGAAGCTGCCATCACTAGTGCTTTCTCTGAAACCCACATTGCTAAGTGGCTGGGTGTATTTTCCAAAGATGGCTAAAAGAATAGTTTCACCTATATACTGTTCCTTAATGTTTGTTTTGATTTTGAAACAGTGTCTCACTATATAGCCCAGACTGGCCTGGAACTTCTGATTCTCCTAATTACCAGCACATACCACCATACTTGGCTTTGAATAGTTTTTACCAAGACCCATATTAAGAAATGGTTAGGCCGGGCACATGCCTGTAATCTTAGCTACTCAGTAGGCTGAGATCTGAGGATCATGATTCAAAGCCACCCCAGGAAGGAAAGTCCAAGAGACTCTTATCTACAATTAATCAGCAAAAATCCATAAGTGGCACTGTGGCCCAAGTGGTAGAGCATTTGCTGTGAGCTGAAGAGCTCAGGTACAGAGTCCAGGCCCAGAGTTCAAGCCCCATGACCACCACCACCAACAACAACAAAAACACGTTTAGGCTAGGCAATGGTGGCTCCCACCTATAATCCTAGTTACTGAGGATTGTGGTTGGAAACCAGGCAGGAAAATCAACGAGACTCTTATCTCCAATTAACCACTAGAAAACTGGAAGTGGAGCTGTGTCTCAAGTGGTAGAGTGCTAGACTTGAGACTAAAAGCTCAGGTACAGCACTCAGGCTCTAAGTTCAAACCTCACAACTGACAAAAATGATAGAAAAAGAAAGATGGACGTTTAGGCCAGGTGCCGCTGGCTCACACCTGTAATCCCAGCTACTTAGGAAGCTGAGGTCTGAGGATCAAGGTTCAAAACCAGCCTTGACAGACAAATCTGAGATTCTTCTTCTTCTTCTTTTTTTTTTTTTTTGCTGGTCATGGGTCTTTCTTTCGTGTATGTGGGTGTATGTGTGTGTGTGTGCTGGTAGTAGGGCTTTAACTCAGAGAATGAGCTTTTGCTTGACTGTTCTGCTCAATGCTGGCATAGCACAACTCAAGCCAGAGCTATACATCTGGCTTTTTGGTGATTAATTGGAGATAAAAGCCTCAAGAATTTTTCTGCTCTGGCTAGCTTGGAACTACGAGTCTTACTTCTTACACTCTTGAGTAGCTCAGAAAACAGGCATGAGCCACAGGCACCCAGCTAGCTCCATGATATATTTATCTAGTTAGACAGTTTATGATGTTTCCAGGTTAGTTTTTGTTTTTTTGTTTTTTTTTTTTTTGCCTTTTAAAAAGGATCTGAAATAGCACAGTGGTAGCTCAGTAATGAAAGCACATGCGATTCTTTCTACAGGGTGATTTCTTAGTGCTAGAATTTCTAGGCTAAAGGAGCAAATGCTTTTCTTAAACAAACAAACTTATTTTCTGCCAGGCACCACTATAATCCGAGCTACTCAGGAGGCTGAGATCTGAAGATCACAGTTTGAAGACAGTCAAAGCAGGAATGTCCGTGACTCTTGTCTCCAATTAACCACCAGAAAATCCAGAGTGGCTGTGGCTCAAGTGGTAAGTGCTAGCCTTTAACTGAAGAGCTGAGGGACAGCACCCAGGCACAGAGTTCAAGCCCCATGACTGACAAAAAAATTTAATAACTCTATACACTTCAGAAACACACACATATACATATAACCTTACAATTTCAAAAGGGTGTTCTCATACTCTCAGTCACTAGTTCGTTCAATGCTCATGACTCCTCCAGAGGGAGGAGACCATTATGATTCACAATTTTTCAGAGAAAGCAAAGAGGTTTCATTGAGTGAGGCTATTCGCTTAGTGTGACACACACAACCAGCCAGTGGCTGAGCCTGCCTGCCCTTCATGTCACCTGTTCCACACCCCTCCATTCCACCACCTCATGTCCACTCCTCACTTCATAACATTCCTGTGATAAAGACCTTCTAGACCCTTCTAGATCCACAATGGATGGCTGACCTTGCAACCCCCATGAATGGAGCCAGAACAGTTTCTGTAAGATCAAATGGATCTTGGCCAATTTAATTTTGTAGGATGATGTTCAGGGGCTCCATTCAGCAAGAAGTAGATATTTCCTGGGGCTCAGATGGTTCTAGCACTGCTTTCAAGGAGCCCAGAGAGATCACTTTGGTCAATAGATCCTTGTCAGTTCACTAGTATAAATTAAAAATTCCACCATAAGATTTATTTACTTATTTATTTATTTTTCCCCAAAGAAGATAATTGTGATTCTGGTTAAAATGCAAACCTGCACAAAAGGGAACAGAGTCTGACCATTCACTTACACGCCTCGATCTCCTTCTAGCTGTCTTGGTTTACTGATTGTCAATGCTACAGCACTGGAACCATAGTACCTGTCATACATTACTGAAGGCAGTGCAGGTGTAGCCCTCAGCAAGGTGCTCACGACAGTCCCTAAGTGCTAAGTAAAACCAGGTCTTCTGGGTGCTGCTTGGTTGTGGTAGCTGCTGGGGAAAGAAGCTGCAGAAGGGTCAGGACCGAAGAAATAGCAGTGCACCTGGGAGGAGCAGCTCGTGGGCAGAGGAGGCCCTGGCCATGTGAGAATGGATGTGGCCCAGGTGGGAGAAGGTGGTTGGTAGAGAGGATAGATGGATGGTAGGAAATTCCAAGTGCTGTGGTCCTGTTGTCTAGGAAAATCATAAAGGTGACAGACCAAGGCTGCTTTCCTCTTTCCTTCCCATCTCAGCATGTGGGGCCTACCCTGGGTGGCAGGAGGAGGGAGGGGAGGAGGAGGAGGAGGAAAGCAATCAGGTTCTGGCTAAGTATGGGTTCACACTCTCCATGGAACTATAACATGGGCTCTAGAACAGCCTGGTTCAGAATGTGGAGCAGTGCGGCCAGGTGGGGTGCATGGCTGTGTATGATGGCAGGCGTGGGTGTTTTATGGCTGTGGTGGTGCAGGTTTGCTGGTTTATATGACTTGCCTTTTAATGTTCTGCATCTCAGGCATTGTTTCTGCAGTGCTCGCTCTTCCCCTCTCTCTCTCTCTCTCTCTCTCTCTCTCTCTCTCTCTCTCTCTCTCTCTCTCTCTCTCTCTCTCTCTCTCTCTCTCTCTCTCTCTCTCTGCTCCTGTCATCTTCCCTTTGTTTCTGATCTTTTGGAAATGCAGAGACATCACGTAGAAGGGCAGAAGCAATGCATTTCCTATGGCGTGCACCACACGTCTGTACACACAGGTGACCATTGTGGCCCACTTCATCCTGCAGCTCAAGGACATCCACACACATAGGACCAAGGATCAGGCTTTGTTATAGCATGAAGCAGGCTACTTGCAACTCAGACTTTGCCCTTCACCCTTCTCTCCTCCAAAGATCTATTAAATGTGCAGACAAAGAAATATGCTTATGCTGGCAATGAGGCTTGAACTCTGAACCACATGCTCTTGCTTAGCTTGTTTTGCTCTAGACTAGTGCTTTACCCACCATTCGACTGACCCCTTCAATTTTGACCTTTTTCTGGTTAATTAGAGAGAAATTTTCCATGGATTTGTCTGCCCTGGCTGGTTTTCAACCTTGATCCTCAGATCTCAGCCTCTTGAGTGGCTAGAATTAGAGACATGTGCTATTAGCACTAATGTGAGAAAAAGTCTTTTCTATCAAAGGAGTTTTCTTCATTTCTGTTAATATTGAGCGATTTTTCTTTTCTTTTTCCATTTTGTCCACTATGGGTCTTTAACTCTGAGCCTGGGTGCTGTCTCTGAGCTCTTCAGCTCAAGGTGAGAGCTCTACCACTTGAGCCATAACGCCACTTCTGGTTTTCTGGTGGTTTATTGGAGATAAAGATTCTCATTGACTTTCCTGTCCAGGCTTGCTTTGAACTGTGATCCTCAGATCTCAGCCTCCTGAGTAGCTAGGTTTACAGGTGTTTTTTTCTGAAGTGTCCCTGCTTTGGCCAGGTGGCTTGGCCCTTGTTATGTACACTTTACTTACAAACTTCCTTTTCCTCAGCACCTGAGAAGCTCCTTGAATTTTAATTACATCTACATCTCTTTCCACATTATGAGCCTGATCTCAGCCAATGGGAGCAGAGGGGTGGGGCCTCCTGGATCTGGGATAAAAAGGGAGCAGCCAGCCTGCCTGCTCTGTGCGGTTGCTTGCCAGCTTTTTGACTGATGGTGCATTCTTCTGCAGAAATAAACTTAGCCTTGGTGAGTTCCTTTCCAGACACCCAGGAACTGAAAATCCACTTTACCATCCAGGTCCTTAACCTACACAACCTGGAAGTCTGCATGTACACAGAAGAGGTAGGGCTTGCTGCTTGTCCTGAGCACAGCAGGGTTGCACTGTAACTGACCATAATGCAGTTGCACTGAGACGGGAGACAGCATGGGCTAGACTAGAATCTCCATCAGCTCTGTGACCTTGTTTCTGTCTCCTGGCTGTTTGTTTGCCCATTCAAACAATGGAGTTCATGCTTAGCAATCTCTATGTTCTTCTCCAGTCCCATTGGCCTTGTCCTCTTTCTTTTCCCACTCTTGTCCTCTTGCTTTTCTATCACTATATATTTAAGACATTTAAAAAATTTGTTTATTCCTGGTGCCAGTTATGAGACTTGAACTCAGGACCTGGGCACTGTCCTTTGTCTTTTACTCTCAAAGCTGGTGCTCTACCACTTGAGCCACAGCCTCACTTCTGGCCCTTTTTTTACTGGTTAATTGGAGATAAGAATTGCACAGTCTTTTCTGTCCAGACTGGCTTTGAACAGCAAGAGGTCTCAGCCTCTTGAGTAGCTAGGATTACAGAAATGAGATATTAGTGGCCAGCAATCAATTATATCTCTAAATGAAGTTAAACAAACATAAAATATTAATTTCAATGTTGGACAATAAAGTGCTAAAATGAATCCTCAATCTTAGACTGTCTCTTTGTCTAGCATATAACTTTCTACTCTGTCATGTCCCTTAATAATGGCAGCCTTTATGGTCAAATGGTTCCTAACAGGTGACGGCCTCCTCTCCCCCCCACCCGTGCACTGGGGAGGGTAGAGGGAGACACATATTTTGTAAGGCAGACATTCATACAATGGCACTCATTTGTGCCCCTAAACCATGTCTTTTCTACTTGCAAAACACATTAACTCACCTGGCTCCAGTGGCTCACACTTGCAATCCTGGCTACTCAGAAAGCTGAGATCTGAGGATCATGGTTCAAAGGCAGCGCAGGCAGGAAAGTCCATGAAATTCTTATCTCCAATTAACCACCAGAAAACCAAAAGTGGTGCTGTGGCTCAAGTGATAAAGTGCTTGCCTTGAGCTGAAGAGCTGAGGGACAGTGTCTGGACCTAGAGTTCATGCCCCATGACCAAAAAAAACCCCCCAAGAAAACAAAATAGATACATTAACTTCATCCTAGTATTCCCTATCCCTCCACCCACAAAAAAGTAAATTTCGCCACTTATTCCAGCATCAACTTTAAAGTCTAAAATCCCTAGTATGACCTAAGTCACATACAGACCAGCTTTAAATCATGCTCCTTCTGAGGTTGTATGCCAGCGGAACCCAATGTATATTTCTAAAACACAACGGCGGATTGGCATAGAATAGACATCCCCATTTCTAGAGGGCTACATAGAACAGAAGAAAGGAATAGCCATTAAGTCTCCCAAATCCAACAGAGTAAGCAACATTAAATCTCAAAGCTGGAGATGAGTCATCTTAATGAAATTCCATTTCATGGACACTCAAGGCCTCAGGAAGACTTTCCTTGGTCATGCTCAAGTTTCTGCTCATGCTGAAATTTCATGCCTATGACTTCTTTAGGTTGAGGCTGTACATTGAAGCTCTATGCTGTGTGTGTGTGTGTGTGTGTGTGTGTGTGTGTGTGTGTGTGTGTGTGTGTGTGTGTAGCCGGTTTTCCATCAGTCCTCTCAATATTGTCCTAGCAGAGATCTTGATAAGACTCCAGTGTCACAGCCTGCTCTCTATAGCAGCTCTGTCCCTGAAGTAGGACCCTGCCTGGTCCTCAAGGCTTTTGCAAGCATCCTTTGAAATCTGGCCAGACGAAGCCATGCCTCCATAGCTCCTACCTTCAGATTGCCTTGGAATTCACTGTATGTGGACATTTTATAAACAAGGCTTGCGTTGTGGTGGCCTGAGGCAAATCTTGGCCCTTGGAGCCAGAGCTGGGAGTATGGCAGAGGAGTTCTGTGGCAGAAAGTGGGGATCAGAAACTAGAAAAACTCTGGGTAATGAGCCCAGTATGTCCCACAGGTACTCTGAGCCTGTGAGGGGATAGGTAACCCTAGAAATCTCTGGCATGCCTTCTAGAAGCTTGTTTCTATCTTTTGCTGATCTCCATATGGTTACTTGGTTACAACTTTGCTTTTCTCAGCACATTTGTGTATGTATGTGTATGTGTGTGTGTGTGTGAGTGTGTGTGTGTGTGTGTGTGTGTGTGTGTGTGTGTGTGTGTGCACGCACACTTGTATCCACGCATGTGTGCATGCTGGTCTTGGGGCTTGAACTCAAGACTTGGTGCTCTCATTTAGCTGTTTCGCTCAAGGCTGGTGCTCTGCCACTGGAGCCACACCCCCCTTTCTGGCTCTTTGCATGGGTACTAAGACTTGAACTGAGGACTTTGAGCTCTTGTTTAGCTTTTATGATCAGGACTGGTGCTCTAACACTTGGGCCACATCTCCACTTCTGAAGCAATTTTTTTTGTCAGTCGTGGGGCTTGAACTCGGGCCTGGGTGCTGTCCCTCAGCTCTTCAGCTCGAGGCTAGCACTCTACAACTTGAGCTACAGCGCCACTTCCACATCTCCACTTCTGGCTTTGCTTTTTGGCTTATTAGATGAAGCTAAGAGTCTCATAGATTTGTATACCCAGACTTGCTTTGAACTGTGATCCTCAGATCTCAGCTTCCCTGAGTAGCTAGGATTACAAGTATGAGCCACTAGTGCTCAGCTTGAACATGCTTTTATGTCTCTTTACATGGACTGTCTCTGAACTTTCCAGATGTTTCCATGCTCATTCCCTCCTGAGTGTAAATTCTAGGCTTCAGATCATTTGATCATTCCTCTCTTCTTGCATTTTACAAGAAGCTGTTCAGAGAAGCCACATAGGTTCCTGAACCTTTGCTGCCTGGAGAGATTTCTCCTGCCTGATTCCAGAGCATTACCCCACACATTCTGCCTTCTACAGCATCCGAGGAGAGGGACAGAATTCACCCAGCATCGTTGCAAGTTCACAGCAAGGCTGGCCTTTCCTCTTGTTTCTTTCTCACACTTTGCTCAGGATGTCTAACTGAGGGTCCATTTCAGCTGATTTTAAGTCCTGACTACATCTGCTGAGAACACATTTGTTTTCCCTCCCTACCACTTTATTCTCGCAGAACCCAGTGCCTAATAGCTTGGGCCCTGTATGCATTCCAAATCCACTTGCACATTGTTAGATATTTAGGAGAGCCTCCACAGTGTACCCCATGGCTCTGGGACCCATCTTTGTCGTCTTAGTCCATTGGTATGACTATAACAAAATACCAGAAGCTAGACACTATATTAACAAGAGAAACTTGTGTTTTGTTGCCTTGAAAATGGAGATTAGTTCATGGCCCAGTTGTCAGAGGCTCAATTGTCAGATGATGCTACAGTTGGCTTCCAACATGGTGCTTGGAACACAGCATCTTCTGGAAGGGGATGGACACTTGCTGAACATGGACACCAGGGGTCAGACTCCCCTTAGATTCCTTTCTGATAGCATTAATCTCTCCACAAGGTCATGGCCTTCCTGGCATAAACACCTCCCCAAGTCACCACCTTCTAACACTGAGAGGATGGGGATTACGTGTTCAGCGTGTGAACTCGTGTGTGTGTGTGTGTGTGTGTGTGTGTGTGTGTGTGTGTGTGTGCACTCATACCACAGCGATCTCACTTTCTGCATCTCTGATATAAAACATTCTGAGTACTAAGCAGGTAGATTAAGAACTACCATGTGAAATCACATGAGGACCAGGAAACAGGCCAGGAACTTTAGATAGAGGGAGAAGGGATGATGGCTAGGATTTTTTTTTTTTTTTTGCCAGTCATGGGTCCTGAACTCTGGGCTTGGGCGCTGTCCTTGTACTCTTCAGCTTAAGGCTAGCACTCTACCACTTGAACCACAGCACCACTTCCTGTTTTTCTAGTGCTTTATTGGAGATAAGAGTCTCACAGACTTTCTTGCCTGGGCTGGTTTTGAATCGTGATCCTCAGATCTCTGCCTCCTCAGTAGTTAGGGTTATAGGCATGAGCCACCGGTGCGTGGCTTTTTCTAGGATTTTTATCTCATTCTCCTGAAAAGAATTAAACACACTGTGAACAAAAGTGTCAGCTTGTCCTCTGTATCTTGTTATTATTTCCAGGCCATCATTGTGATTTCTGAGTACTAGAATAAAAAGATTCATGAAGCCAGCTTTCCAAATATATAGCCTGGAGCTAACAGCATAAGCTGTTATGAATTCTAATTTGTATTTTACTTAGGAATCACATGGAATTAGACACCAGACTAAGGTTAGTTATATGGAAATGAAATGGAAAGAACTCAGGTCTTCAAAATTATGTTGGTCAGCCATGCCCTGGGGGCTTATGCTTGTAATTCTAGCTACTGAGGAGGCTGAGATCTGAGGATTGCAGTTCAAAGCCAGCCCTGGTAAGAAAGTCGATGGGATTCATGAACCACCACAAAACTGGAAGTGGTGCTGTGTCACAAAGTGGTAGAGCGCTAGCCTTGAGCAAAAAGAGCTTAGAGACAGCATCCAGGCCCTGAGTTCAAGACCCATGATTGACCAAAAAGGAAAGAAAACAAAACAAAAAAACATGACCAAGGATATTAGCCAGGCCCTGAGTTCAAGCCCCAGGACAAGCACAAAATAAAAACAATAATAGATGCAATCATGGTTCTAATCTCTGAATTAGCTCTTACTTGTTGGAATTCTCTTTATGAAGCGATTGAGCTATTAGGGGATATTGAGTGGAAGTGAGGAGTACAAAAGTCAGGCCTTTCTCAAACTTCTTTTGTGACCCCACACTCATTTTTGAAACCTTGATGGCTGAGCTGTGGGGTGAGTTTTATAGTCCTTGCCTTCCCTCCAAGTGGTGCAAAGCATTTATTGAGTTCTTCAGGTAATGATAGTAGCGTGCATGCTCTTAGGAGGTATCCTCATCTCTATCATCATGTGAAGTAGAAATGGGGTTTCCACAGCCCTGCAAAACCACCTCCATCAGCACATTGACCCTATGGGAAGGTAAATATATGGGCAGTAATAACACTCAGCCTGAGTCTGAAGCTGTGAGACAGAGGGACTGCACCATGCACAGCTCCCCTAGGGTGGAAACCTGCAAGCTCGATTTCTACCTTTATCAGCAGAAGATTTGACATCCTACAGGGTCTTCTCATGACAGAGAGGGGGCGCTCCTGCCAGACTGTAGGGTCACAGATCAGCCCCACAACACTGATTGTTGATTTATAGTGGGTCTAGTAAAGAAAATGAGACAAAGCATTCTCCTCCCTTTCTTCCTTTCTTCCCTTCCTCCCTTCCCCCTTCATAGCTCCCTCCCTTCCTCTCTTCCTTTCTTCCTTTCCTCCCTCCTTCCCTTCCTAGCTTTTCTTCCTTCCCTTCCCTCCCTTCTCCCATCCCTCCTTCATTCTTTCCTTCCTTCTTTGTTTTTCCTCTTCCTCATTTTCTCTTCCTCCTCCTCCTTCCTCTTCCTGTTTCCTTTCTCTTCTTTCCTTCTTTCTCCTTCCTCCTTCTTCCTTCTCCTCCTCCTCCTTCTTTCTCCTCCTCCCTCCTCATCCCACCTTTCTCTCCTTCCTCTTCTCTCTTACTCCCTGCTCCTTCTTCCCCTCTTTTGTCTTCTCCTCCTCCTCTTCCTCCTCATTTTCTTCTCCTTCTCTTGTTCCTCCTCATCATCTTTCTTTCTGTGTGCCAGTCTCAGGGCTTGAACTCAAAGCCTGCGCCTTGTCCCTTCATTTTTTTAACTCAAGGCTAGTGCTTGCCACAGCTCCACTTCTCACCTTTTGGGTTGTGAATCTGAGATAAGTGAGTCTCACAAACTTTCCTGCCAGTACTAGCTTGGAACCATGGTCCTCAGGTCTCAGTCTCTTGAGTAGTTAGGATTACAGGTGTGAGCCACCAGTGCCTAACGCTCACATTAAATTTTAGCCCACTTAAAAAAATCTGAAGAAAGAATTTGGAATTCTCTCACATCTGTTTTTCCCCCTCTGTTTTCTCCCAACAGTGGCAGCTATGTGCTGCCTTAAATCAATGCCTTGTTACAGAGTCCTGGGAGAGAAGATGAGGCAACCTCCTGCCTGCTTCTTTGCCTCTGGTCTCCATGCACCTTCCAGTCATAAGCTGAGCATGGTTGCCAGACTCCAGTTTCTACAGCATCCTCCCTTCCTTCCTCCTAAGTATTCAATCACTCCCTATTGCCAGAATGAAGAGTGAACTGCAAAGTAAGTACATGCCAGGTTCCAATGTCTCTCTCTAATTTTCAATTTTTCATCTATCTATCTATCTATCTATCTATCTATCTATCTATCTATCTATCTATCTATCTATCTATCTATCTATCTATCTATCTATCTATCTATCTATCTATCTATCTATCTATCTATCTATCTGTCTGTCTATCTATCTGTCTGTCTGTCTGTCTGTCTGTCTGTCTGTCTGTCTGTCTGTCTGTCTGTCTGTCTGTCTGTCTGTCTGTCTGTCTGTCTGTCTGTCTGTCTATCTATCTATCTATCTATCTATCTATCTATCTATCTATCTATCTATCTATCTATCTATCTATCTATCTATCTATCTATCAATCTATCTATCTATCTGTCTGTCTGTCTGTCTGTCTGTCTGTCTGTCTGTCTGTCTGTCTGTCTGTCTGTCTGTCTATCTATCTATCTATCTATCTATCTATCTATCTATCTATCTATCTATCTATATTGCTTCTAGTATGAGGACTTGAACTCACGCCCTATATACTGACCCTGAGCTTCCTCACTCAAGGCTTGCATTCTACCACTTGAACCACAGTTCCACTTCTGGCTCTTTTGGTGGTTCAATGGACATAAGAGTCTCACAGACTTTCCTGCCTGGTCGCGTTTTGAACCAGGATCCTCAGACCTCATCTTCCTGAGTATCTAGGATGACAGACATAAGCCACGGTTCGCAGAAGATAATATTCATTTCTATTCTTACCTATAAATAGACTTATGGACTGTAAGATGGGACATAGAACATTGTCTTTGGAGTAATGGCTTTGCCAAGATCTAGGATATGATGGAAGCATGGCCTCTGCTAGCCAGCCTCTAAAGAAAACCCTTCTTCTGGCTTGCTCACACTAGAGATGAGAGTAGAGGAGCTCGAAATGCTGCTCCAGGAAGGACGCCATCATGTTCTTCTGTGAGGTGAGAGATGTGGCCCTCCATGTGGCCTTCCTGGGAGGACAAGACCAGCCCAAAGCCCAGGTAAACATCTACTTCTCCCACCATGCATCATTCTTGACTGCCAACAGTTTTTATGAGTGAATAGCTAGGTGTGGTGATAGTCATGGGAGAGCCTGGGAGAGCAAGTGAGGGCCTTTGGCCTTGTGTAGTCTAAACCCCATCCCCTTCTGATGGGGAATCTGAGCTCCTGAGAGGTGCCTCTGTTCTCTCATCTTCTCCTTTCTTAATCTGAGGCACTGCGGGGTTGAGATCACCTTGAGAAAGCAGAGGGCTGTGTTGACCTGCTCAGCCAGGGGCAGAGAACACTCCAGAAATACTCCTAAATCCAAGGAGAGCAGAAGCAGAGAGGAGAATAGGAGAGGAGAGAACAGGCATTCCTCTGGTTCAGAGAAATAGAGTGCAATCTCAGAGCAGAGACAAGAACAGGAGAGGCTTCAGAACCTATGTGAAAACTTCCTAGCTTGCTTGCTTCCTTCCTCCCTCCCTAACTTCCTTCCCTTCCCTACCCTTCCCTTCCTTCCATCTTTCTTTCTCCCTTCCTTCCTTCCTTCCTTCCTTCCTTCCTTCCTTCCTTCCTTCCTTCCTTCCTTCCTTCCTTTTTCTTTTTCTCTTCTTTTTTTGGGGGGGGGCGGTCAGTGAAGGGGCTTGAACTCAAGGCCCAGGTTCTGTCTCTAAGCTCTTTTGTTCAAGGCTAGCTAGCACTCTACCACTTAGAGCCACAGCAACACTCTGGTTTTCTGCTGGTTCATTGAAGATAAGAGTCTCAAGGACTTTCCTTCCTGGGCTGGCTCTAAACCACGATTCTCAGATCTCAGCCTCCTGAGAAGCTAGGATTACAGGCATGAGCCGCCAGCGTCCAGCCTAGAATTTCTTATTATAAGAACATAGTTAGGCACCAGTAGCTCACACCTGTAACCTAGCTGTTCAGGAGGCTGAGATTTTATGATCATAGTTTAAAGACATCCCAGGCAGGAAAGTCTGTAAGACTCTTTTCTCTAATGAACCAGAAGAAAACTGGATGCAGAGCTTTGGCTCAAATGGTAGCATGCCAACGTTGAGCAAAAAATACCCTCAGGGTCAATGCTCAAGTTCCAAGTTCAAGCCCCAATAGTGGCACACACAGACAAAAAAAAAAGAATAAATTAAGAAGTAGTGATTGCTTTCTACCGAAAACCTGAAAGGAATGAAGAGGTGAACCTTTTAGGAATCTGTGTACCAGAGTTGGAGGTGTGACTCAAGTGATAGAGTACCTGCCTGTCAAATGCAAGACCCTGAGTTCAAATCTCAGTTCTGCCAAAAAAGCATCTAAGCATTACTCTGGGCAGTATTAAGTTGATCAGAATGTTTGTCAAGGGGAGTGTTTGTGCCTTAAATCACAATGGGGGCAGGCATTCTCTGTCATTAAAATTTGAAGATAGATAAACAGTAAATATTGCTGGGGATAATTAGTGCAGTGTGGAAAGACATGGAAGTTCCAACTCTGGCTGGTCCAAATCCATAGGGCCATGGGTATTTATCTAAAGCGTAGCCAAACCGTCTGAGCTGCAAAGGTGAGGTACAATTTGGAAGGCACTCTTTTGACACAGTTATGTTTGAGAGGTGTAATAATAACAGTTTGGCTGGATGCTGGTGTCTCATGCTTCTCATCCTAGCTACTCAGATGGCTGAGATCTGAGTATCGAGGTTCAAAGACAGCCCAGGCAAGATAGCCAATAAGACTCTTATCTCCAATGAACCACCAGCAAAAGGAAGTGTATCTGTGGCTCAAAGTGATAGAGTGCTAACCTTGAGCAAAAGAGCTCAGGGACAGAACTTAGGCCCTTAGTTCAAGCCCTGAAACTGACAAAAGAAAAGAGAAAAGGGGGGAAGGGAAAAAGAAAGGAAAAAAGGAAGGAAGGAAGGAAGGAAGGAAGGAAGGAAGGAAGGAAAGAAAGAAAGAAAGAAAGAAAGAAAGAAAGAAAGAAAGAAAGAAAGAAAGAAAGAAAGAAAGAAAGAAAGAAAGAAAGAAAGAAAGAAAGAAGGAAGGGAATTATAAGAAGAGTTATTTTCATTCATAGAGGAAAGTGGCTTGAATGGCAGAATGCTCATCGGATGCAGACTTAACCATTGACTTTGGGAAATTACTTGATATCTCTGACTTTGAACGTCACCTTTACAGTTTGTGAATGAGCCCGCTGCATAGTCAGGATCATTGTGTGGATGGGCAGCACACAGTAGGCCTTCAGTTGATGGCTGTCCCTCCTCTCCAACTATCTGTTGTCCACAACCTTCCATCGGCACCTCTCTGAGATGTCTGTCTGTCTGTCTGTCTGTCTGTTGATCAGCTGGCAGAGAGGCCTCTCTGCCAACTTCCACAATGCTATATTATGGGATGCAGAAACAGCTTTCTGCCATTAAACCTGTGAGGAAAGAACACTTGCTCATTAGAACTGCTCAGTGTGACTCTCCCAAAGGTCATCTCAGTTCTGCAATCCAGACTTGTAGGTTCTTGACATAGACCACGTTGTGTCTCTTGACCTATATAAACGAAAACCTGCGAAAAACATCTAAATCCAGATCTAGGCTGAGGAAGCAATTTTCTTTTCTGGATGGATGGCACAGTTACAAACAACTGGAAAGCAGCAGTATTAATCAAGAATGGGGAACTTTTAAACCCACAGAAGTTAAAAGCAGGGGGAGGGAAGTTGACTGACACATGTAATGATAAAATCTAGACTATTTTGGCTTCAGGTATGGCTTGATCCAGGTACTCAATATCAGGATTTCTCAGCATTAAAAGTCTTTTATTTTATTTTTTTTGGTCGGCCGTGGGGCTTGAACTCTGGGCCTGGGCTCTGTCCTTCAGCTCTTCAGCTCAAGGCGAGCGCTCTACCACTTGAGCTACAGTGCCACTTCCGGTTTTCTGGTGGTTTATTGGAGATAGGAGTCTCACGGTCTCTCCTGCCCAGGCTGGCTTTGAACCGCGATCCTCAGATCTTAGCCTCCTGAGTAGCTAGGATTACAGGCGTGAGCCACCAGCACCCGGCTCAGCATTAAAAGTCTTATTGTACTTTTGATCACCCAAGGTAAATACAAATACTGGAATTGACCCATGAATTATTAGGCTGATGAAATTCTTCTGTGACAACCTGCCTAGATGATCATTGTCTTCCCAATTGATAACTTTGATGAGACCGCCTCCAGGTCTCATTAGAATTTTAGAGGAATCTCACTGTACAGAACCATAAAAGACTATGATACTAAGGTAGAAAAATGTCAGTGTACTACACACCCCCACTCCAAACTCCGATGACTTCCTAGAGGATTAAATCGAGACTTAAAGAAGTAGTGATTGCCTCTCCCACCCAAATATACAGAAATTCTATGACATATCTGGTGTTGTAATGTAGATTTCTTGATACTAATGGAATCGGGTTTTTTCTTCTATATTTTTGCTGCAACTGGGGTGGAGATAGGGTTGATAATAATAGCCTCTGGAAAATGAAACTAGTCTTTTTTTTTTTTTTGCCAGTCCTGGGGCTTGAACTCAGGGCCAGGAGCTGTCTTTGAACCTGTGTGTGCTCAAGGCTAGTCCTCTACCACTTGAGCCACAGCTCTACTTCTGAGAATTTTTTGGAGTAGTTTATTGGAGATCAGGATCTCATGGGCTTTCCTGCTCTGGATTGGCTTTGAACTGAGATCCTTACATCTCAGCCTCCTGAGTTGCTAGGATACAGACTAGCTGTCCCATTTGGTTCCTTTGCTGAGAATTAGGACTCTTCTGGAAACTCTAAGCAAATAGGAGTCAGCTGTGGAGGGCAGTGTTGGCAGATGGCAGCAGGTGGATGTCAAGCTGCAGAGCACAGGGCCCTGTCCGTGATGCTGACCCTTCTCCTCTGTGAGCCAGAGGTTGCTGGATCCTGTGTGACTTGTTCCTGTTTGCAGTCTCCAACACGTCTTCCATTAAATGATAACATTGTCCCCACACCATCCATGGTGGCTTTGAACACTCAGATCTCGGTTCTTCTGTGCAGAAAGACCTGGTGGACTAGAATCTCAAATGTTGCTTCCATGTTGGTTTTGTTAGCATCAGGACTGAATCTCTTTGAGGGCTCACTTGGTCCTTTTAAGGGATCTTTTACTCAAGATTACCAGGCAAGAGAGACAGGTCTTCCTTCCCTCTTTCAATGAATTATCTTCCAGCCTTCCTTATCTTCTTGGGGCTCACACCTGTCATCCTAGCTACTCAGGAATCTGAGACCTGAGGATTACGGTTTCCAAACCAGCTTTGGTAGAAAGGTCCATGAGACTCATCTCCAACGAACCACTCAAAAGCCAGAAGTGGAAGTATGGCTCAAGCAGTAGAGTGACAGCCTGGAGCAAAACAGCCAAATGGAGTTGGAGGGCTTGAGTTCAAGTCCCAGTACTAGCACATACACACAAGAAAATTTGTCTTGTAGACTTGGCCACTTGTGTCTGCAAATTGGTTCTTCATGGGAATCTTGGGTCAAGTCTGTCTAGCCTTGGGTTTGCCTCAGGTTTGTCCTTTTGTTTTCAATGCTTGGCCATCATTTTGACTCTTAGATTTTAGATCTGTAGTTCCCTCAGAGAGAAATCGTATTTCATTCCATTGCAACTTCTAAAATACTACACAGAATGCCATATTCATCTCAGTCAAAACACCTTATCACATCTTCACAGGAAAAATGACTGCGTGAAGTTTAATTTGCTTCAAGTATTATTTGAACTGTGTGTGTTTGTGTGTATAAATCCTGGGGCTTGAACTCAGGGCCTAGGCACTGTCCCTTAGCTTTTTCTTTCAAAGTTCAGTACTCTACCACTTGAGCCATATGCTTCCCTTCTGCAGGGTTTTTTTTTGTGTGTGATTCATTCAGAGATAAGAGTCTTACAGACTCTCCTGCCTGGGCTGTTCTTTGAACTGTGATCTTCAGATCTACACCTCCTGAGTAGCAAGGATTACAGGTGTGAGCCACTAGCACCTCACTCTGGCCCCATTTGAACTAATTCTGTCTGAAAGAGAGAGAGAGAGAGAGAGAGAGAGAGAGAGAGAGAGAGAGAGAGAGAGAGTGTCAGAGGGAGACAGACATACAGACAGAAAGACAGAGACAGAGAGAAAGATAGAGACAGAGACAAAGCTAAAGAGAGAGAGAATGACTTTTCTTTTGCTCTACTGAGCCTTCTTGGGATAGAAGCAAAGTTTTCCCTTTTTGTTTTGATTTTGGTTTCTGAGGAATTAGCAATAGGTCTAATTAATGTCATCAAAAGGAGAGCATTTAATTAACTAAATAACATGTTGAGTCTAATGAGAACATACTTCAGCACCCACTAGGTGGTAATGGTCTCTGAGGCTAATTCCCAGGAGGCCTGTGATTGGATACAGAGAAATTTCTGTCCGCCAGTGTCAGGGTGTGTGTGTGTGTGTGTGTGTGTGTGTGTGTGTGTGTGTGTGTGTGTGCATGTGTATGCATAGGTGTGTGTGCACATGAATGTGTATACACCTTGCTTTGCACTTGCCCAGAACTCTCTATTTCCAGTCCTCTTGACCTGTCTAGCCATTTTCATACTTGATGGCCCAATCATTTATAACACCTGATGGAGGCAATCATTTTACCTTAGAAGTAAGTACATGAGGCCCAGATAAGGTTTGTGACTGTATCAGAGTCACACAGCCTCCACCACAGACAGAGTAGGCATTGTTTACATAATATGAAGTGGCCCTGTGGCTCAAGTGGTAGACTGCCAACTTTGAGCAAAAGAAACAAAAAAGCCAAGAGCAAGTGCAAGGTCCTGAGTTCAAATCCTAGTACTGGCACAAAAGACAAGGCGTTCTCTGCATCTCTATGTCATGGCGTCTCATTTACCTCAGAGATGATCGTTCTTAAGATTCCTGAGTGCTTACTTCAACATTTTATTTGGATGAATCTAATAAATTCTTTTCCCCCCAGTATTTTAACACAACAGTAATTAGGCCACTCATGGTGTGTGCAGACCTCCTCCATTTTTGCTTAACATTTTTACTTTCAGCACACAGGACTCTTGTATTTATCTCTTTTTTTGGCCGATTGTGGGGCTTGAACTCTGGACCTGAACACTGTCTCTCAGCATTTCAGCTCGAGGCAAGTGCTCTACCACTTGAGCCACAGCGCCACATCTGGTTTTCTGGTGGTTTATGGAAGATAAGAATCTCATGGACTTTCCTGCCTAGGCTGGCTCTGAACTGTGACCCTCAGATCTCAGCTTCCTGAGTAGCTAGGATTACAGGTGTGAGGCATTGGCACCTGGTTTTATTTATCTTTGATGGCTGCATGACAGATGAACTTTAGGCTATTACTCAGGACCAACAAAGTTAATCCACCAAAAAGCACAGACAAGAAACAGGGGAGAGATGGGAGAGTTCTTTCTCTGCAAATCCCTTACCTGAGCAAACCTAGGTCCTGGGGATGAATGGACTTGGAGGCATTAGAGTGACAGGGAGGAAGAGGAAGAGGTGAAGCTTCAGAGTGAAGCCCGCCTCCTACTTCCTTTTCCATCTTTCTTTGCTTTTTCTTCTTCTAAAATTTCTGTTCTCTGCAGAGACCCAAGCATCCAGAATAGAAGCTCCCAGTAGGTTTATCTACTCATTTATCCTTCTCTGGGAACAATTGCTTTGTTAGCATTGAAAAGATTTATTCATCCCATCTTTGTTTTCACCCTTGTGGGCTTTCTGCTTATTATTGGCTGTTTTTTTGTTTGTTTTCTTGCTTTTTCTTTTTGTACCAGTCCTGGACACTGTCCCTGAATTATTTTTTGCTCAAGGCTGGCACTCTACCACTTGAGTCACAGCTCCACTTCTGGTGGTTTCTTTTGTTTAATTTTTTTTTGGGGGGGGGTCCAGTGGTGGGGCCTGAACTCTGGGCTGTGCGCTGTCCCTCAAGTATAGCACTCTACCACTTGAGCCACAGTGCCACTTCCGGCTTTTTTCTTTTTGCTTATGTGGTGCTGAGGAATTGAACCCAGGTCTTCAGGAATGCAAGGCAAATGCTCTACCACTGAGCCACTTTCCCAGCTCCATCATGAGATTTTTATCTCCAATTAATCAACCCAGAAAGCCAGAAATGGAGATGTAGCCCGAGTGGAAAAGTGGTAGCCCTGAGCAAAACATACAAACAAGCAAAAAAGATTCAGGGACAAGCCCAGACCCTGAGTTCACGTCCCAGTGCCAGCCTCCAGAGAAGACAACAACAAAATAAAGCAGTATGCTACAGCACACTCTTCTACAGATTTGGTAGAGATGTGCTTGACCTTCATTCAAATGAAGAGAATCTTTTAATTTTCTCTGCTTGATGCTGCTCAGTGGGGCATTGGGGAACCTCTCCTTTCTCTGCGGGTGTCAACCATTCACATTGTACGGTGAAGGTTACAGTGAAAGTTTCCACTGGGTTACCATTCCTCGGCCAAAGCTGTCTTATATAATTGAGTTTTCAGCTCTCTCCAAATCTATTTTGAAGCTCTTCTGACCCATTTCCTCTCCTGGGAGATTGGTCCTTCTAGAACACTTCACCTGGATGAGTTTTGCTGGTTGGTCTCACATGGAAAGGGGCCAGTGAACTACTACACTTGAATGTGTTTGGCTGGGTTGGGTCGGTGGGAGGCAGGAAGGAGGCCTAGGCGCTTCTCTAGTGCTTTCTTGATTCAGTGTGACACTGGTAATCATCATGGGTTCCATCTTTGTGGCCCCTGATGGAGGGCCCCTGGTGCACAAATCTGACTCTCTGTGGACTCTGATAGCACTTCTTCTGAGCTTTCATCTCCTTTGACCTCGGGGAATCCACAGCTCTCTTTTGCTGCCAATCTCCATGTGGCTCAGTGGCCCTTGTTTATTCTTTAATCTCCTACCCATCACTTCTTTCTTCCAGTTGGTTCACAAAAGTGAACTGAATTTGTTTGTGTGTGTGGGGGGGTGTACAAGTACTTAGACTCTGAGTCTCTCTTGCTTGTTTTGATTTACTCAAGAGAGCTCCACTTCTTCCTTTTTGATCAATTGGAGATCAGAGTCTTACAGACTTTTCTGCCAAGGCTGGCTTCAAATCTTGATCTTCAAACCTCAGCTGCCTGAATAGCTAGGATAATAGGCATGATCTACTAGTACTGGGCTTTCCATGGGGCATTTGTTTCCTGCTGAGACCTGGAGCAGATGCTCCTGCTGAATTCACTCCTATGTGTTCCAAGTTGTTTTTTGGTTATTTCACAACTGATAGGTCCAGCCCATCACCAAGATTATCACATTTGCTGCCTTCCCCTGGCACACATCGTTGCCCCTCCCTGAGTTCTTGGTCAACTAGAATTGTGAGGTCATTATAATGAGGACATTCTTTTTGGAACTTGATTTCAGAACTAGGTTACCCAGGCTACAGGCCTGTCACCATCTTAAGGACTGTTTATGAGTAAGATCCTGTATTCCTTCATTCTCAACTTTCTGCTCTGTTAAATGAGAGCATCATAGCTTTCCTTTCAAGCTAATTACTGCCAGGATGAAGTGAATTGACATACATGGCAAACTTCATACGGGACAGTGCTTAGTGCTTCATACGGGTGGCCTTCATTGTCAAGGTAACCATGCTTTACATACAAGAGCAAACATTTGATCTAAACACAACACTTGTCTTTTATAGGATGTCGATTGTCTCATGGGCACTGCAAATAGTGATGCTGTGGTGCTTTCTGGAGCCAGGTATCTTGGGAAGGAAATGGTGAGCCATTTTGTGTGTGTGTGTGTGTGTGTGTGTGTGTGTGTGTGTGTGTGTGTGTGCGTGCGTGCGTGCACATGTGCACGCATGCATGCACGCAATCACGCACGGGTGCATGTTCTGGTCCTGAGGCTTGAACTCAGGACCTGGGCTCTGTTTCTGAATTTTTCTACTCAAGGCTAGTATACTACCCCTTGTGCCACAGTTCCACTTCTGGCTTTTTGGTGGTACATTGGAGATAAAAGTCTTAAGGACATTCCAGCCTGGGCTGGCTTTGAACCATGATCCTCAAATATTAGTCTCCTGAGTAGCTAGGATTACTGTTGTGAGCCATCAGTGCCCGAATTGTAATTGTCTTTTTTTCTTTTCCCCAGCCTTGTTTGAGTTTTCTCAGGTGCTCCCTAATGTGTGATGGAGTTGTATGTGAAAAGATGATTATAAGCAAAAATGTTGTGTGTTGGAAAATGTGTTTAATTCACCCTGACTACTGGATATCTTTGCCTAGCAACAGTGTGCTAGAGTGGTTAGTTATTAACTCAGAATTGCTGGGCTGATCTGAAGTTGTAGGTACTGTCTCTTCTCAGCTTTGCAGGAGAAAATCCCATTCATCAGCCTGAGAAAAGATTCACATTGAAAATTCAATATATGAGCCAAGTACTGGTGGCTCACATCTGTCATCCTAGCTACTCAGGAGGCTGAGATATGAGGATTGTGGTTCAAAGCCAACCCAGGCAGGAAAGCCCATGAAACTTTTATCTCCAATGAACCACCAAAAAGCTATGTGAAGCTATGACTCAAGTGGTAGAGTGTTAGCCTTGATCAAGGGACAGTGCTCAGGTCCTGAGTTCAATCCCCAGGACTGGCAAACATGTTTGCATGAGCTTACCCTCCAAATTCAAGATATGATTTCTACTAAATTTTCTGCAATCTATTAACAATTCAAAAGAAACCATAGTTGGGATAATATAGGCAGGGTAAGGTAATAGGGAAGTTAGAAAATATATTCAAAAAATTAAGCTGGAATTAGGAGTGAGGGTATAACCCACCTAAAAAATAAACAGTCTGGCTGGGTGCTGGTGACTCACACCTTTAATCCTAGCTACTCAGAAGACATGAGAGCTGAGGATCCTGGTTCAAAGCCAGCGTGGGCAGTAAAGTCTGTGAGACTCTTATCTCCAGTAAACCACCAGAAAACTGGAAGTGGCACTATGGCTCAACTGATAGAGTGCTCGCCTTGAGCTGAAGAGCTGAGGGACAGCACCCAGGACCAGAGTTCAAGCCCCACATCAATAACAACAAATAATGGGCTGAACCACAAGAAGTTGAGTCAACTGTTTCAAAAACCCACAGAACTGCCTTCTTTCTAACACTTTCTTTTTCTTTTTCTTTTTTCCACATGTAGAGTAAACATTTCTGCCTCAGAGAAGTAAATAGGTATGGGAATAAAAAGTGACTCTTTCTGGTAAATCTATGACCAGAATGAATATCTTAAATAGGATCACGAAGAGCAGACTTCCATGTCACAAAACTCCTTTGCCAATCCAGATCCACTGTGCCACTCTTGCATAACAGTAGCAAAAAAAAAAAAAAGAAGAAAAACAATAAAAGGATAATAGAGAAGTTGCTAGGCTACCCTTCATCCAAGTGACCAGTTTGTGAATGAGGAGCTCCAACCCACATAGAGACATGAAGGTCACTTACGAAGCCCCTAATTCTCTGTTTGGCAGAAGCCGTCAAATTCTCCCACTCCTGGCAACTGGCAAGGTACTATCAGCTAACTTGTGTGAGGTTTTGTGAATGACTTCAAGCTTGTATTGTTAATCTAATTTCCTCAAGGGTCACAGTGGGGCATGGAAAATCTAGTAGGGTTCCCTTTTCTTTCTTTTTCTTTCTTTTTTTTGTCAGTCATGCGACTTGAGCTCTGGGTCTGGGGACTGATCTTGAGCTCTTCAGTTCCCTACAACTTGAGTCACAGCACACTTCTGGTTTTCTGGTGGTTAATTGGAGATGAGTCTCACAGATGTTCCTGCATTGGCTGGCTTTGAACTGTGATCCTCAGATCTCAGCCTCCTGAGTAGCTAGGATTAAAGGCATGAGCCACCAGTGTCCAGAGGGTCCCTTTTCTATTTGGGAAATCTCTTTTCCACATACCTTCCCAGAGATACCTAAGAAACTACAAACAAAACTGGATTATTTTGTGGTGCTTGGGATTGAATTTAAGGTCTCACATTTACCAGGCAAGTACTCTACTATATTACCTATACCCTCAGTCCTGTTTACTTTTGGGGTTTCTTTCTTTCTTTGTTTCCCTCAGATAGGGGTATCATGTTTTTACTCCTACTGACCTTGGACCACAGTCATTCTACCTTTGCCTCCAGAGTAGCTGGGATTATAGTCATGCATTATCATGTCTGGATTTGTTTTTAAGTATTTGTATTATAGTTTGAATTCAGGGCTTTGAGGCTCAAGGCTGGCATTCTACCCCTTGAGCCACACCTCTACTTCCTGTCTTTTGCTGGATGGTTGGATATAAGACTCAGAGGGTTTTCTGTTTGGGCTGGCTGAGAATTTGACCTTCAGATCTCAGCCTCCTAATAGCTAGTAGTACATATGTGAGCCACCAGTGTCTTTTCCTCCTCCTCCTCTTCTTCCTCCTCCTTCTCTCCTCCTCCTCTTCCTCCTCCTCCTCCTGCTCCTCCTCCCCTCCCCCTCTTCCTCCTCCTGTTCCTCCTCCTCCTCCTCCTTCTCCTCCTCCTCGTCCTCCTCGTCCTCCTCTTCCTCCTTTTTCGGTAGATTCTCACTAAATTTTGTCTTGGCTAGCCTTCCACTATGGTTCTCCTATCTCTACCTCTAGAGGAGTGAGTCAGCATAGCTGGAAAGGAAACAGAACTTTTGCCTGACTCACTGTGGTGACAAGATCAGCAGGAATTCATATCGTCTCAACCTTCTCTCAACCCTTTCTAATTCATTTCTTCCCCCTTCTAAACTCTGTGTGTGTGTGTGTGTGTGTGTGTGTGTGTGTGTGTGTGTGTGTGCGTGTGCATTTATAATTGTGCTAGTACTAGGGCTTGGACTCAGGGCCTGGAGCTCTCATTTGGCTTTTATTGCTTAAGACTGGTACTTTACCATATCAACCACAGCTCCATTTCCAACCCTTTTTTGCCAGTCGTGGAGCTTGAATTCAGGTCCTGGGCACTGTTCCTAAGCTTCTTTTGGTCAAGGCTAGTATTCTACCACTTGAACCACAGCGCTATTTCTGGCTTTTCTGTGTATGTGGCCCTGAGGAATTGAACCCAGGGATTCAGCCATGGTAGGCAAGCACTCTACCACTAAGCCACCTTCCCAGCTCCTGTTCCCAATTCTTTGCTGATTCATTGGAGATCAGGCTCTCACAGACTTTTCTGCCTAGGCTGGCTTCAAACCAAGGTCTCTGCCTTTCTGAAGAGCTAGGATTATAGGCATGAGCCACTAGCATCCAGATTCAGGCCATGGGTTTTTTGTTTTGTTTTGTTTTGTTTTGTTTTTGCTTCAGATCCAGATTGTAAACATGTCTTGGATGGATTTATATCCTGCTTAGGGCCATAGCCCACACAGTACAAAGTAGACTTTACCTTCACTTGAGGTGAATTCTCATGGGAATTTAGTGGTGAGGATTACATAGTGTGGGCTATTATAGGACCCAGGCAGTATGTGAGAAAATGGGAAAGCACACAGCAGAGACCTTGGCATCTCTTTGATGGCCACAGAAGGAAAGTGTGGGTTTCCTCCATCTTGACATAAGTTCCTTTTTGGATTCTCCAAGTGTGAAGTTCCTCTGAAGCGATCCTTCTTTGATCTCCAACAGAACGCACTTTGTAGATCATCTCCATCCTTGACCCCCTGTGCATCTCCTTCCCACAATAGCCAGGTGTTCTTCAGAGATAATGCCATCTGCACAATAGCTTTGTGTCTCCTTCATGTCCTTCAGAAGTGGGGGCGGGGAGGCTTCAATCTTAGAGACCTATAGCATCCCTGAAGGGCCTTTGTTGCTTTTCCTTGAGATAAATGGGTGCCGGTGTCTCTGGGCAAAAGGGATCAAACTTTGCACAGTGATTTTCAGATCCGTTCAGCCTCCCAAGTAGCTAGGATTACAGGTGTGTATCACTGACACCTGGCTGCATTCTTTTTTTTTTTTTTTTGTCAGACTTGGGGGTTGAACTCAGGACCTGGGCACTGTCCCTGAGATCCTTTTGCTCAAGGCTAGCACTCTACCACTTGAGCCACAGCCCCATATCCAGTTTTTTCTGTGTATATGGTCCAGAGGAATCCAACCCATGGCTTCATGCATGCTAGGCAAGCACTCTACCACTAAGCGACATTCCTACCCTTGCATTCATGTTTAAGGATGGTTTTCTTTCTCTTGTCAGCCCTCTTGCCTTCTTGTAGTTTCCTGAGAACCTCAATTCCTTTCTCCTGAACACCAACAGTTTCTCCTCCAAGTGGAAAAGAGATGGAAAGTATTCAGAGTTTCGTAATGCTTTCTTTTGGCTCTATTTTTCTTCTATTGATTTCTTTGTAATTAAAAAGGTCATAGAAATGTGTGGGGCTGAGAAGGTGACTCAGTGGTAGAGTGCTTGCCTTGCATGCCTGAGGCCCTCAGCACCACATAAGCAAAAAGAAAAAGCCGAAAGTGGCACTGTGGCTCAAGTGTTAGAGCGCTAGCCTTGACCTGAAGAGCTGAGGGACAGCGCCCAGGCCCAGAGTACAAGCCCCACGACCGAGGCCAAAAAAGAAAAAAAGAAATGTGAGAGAAACGGTAGAAAGATGGAAGGGATCCTAATAGATGAGATGGGTGGAATATGGTGAATAATGGTGAAAGCATGTGGTTGTAGGGAATGTGGACTGACAATCATTCCTTCAACCTGAGTTTTTGGGGTAGGGAAGCCAAAGGCCCAGGGAGGGGACTTGAGTGGCCTGTGGAATTTCTGTGGGCAGGGCTCTCAGCGAACAGCACCCCTGGTGGGCAAATCCAGTGTAGCAGAGCATGTTACTTTGGGAAGCAAAGAACTGTCTGGCCTTGGGCTCCCCACTCACCATGCAGAGATAGGAGAAATGAAACAACCGGGGGCATTTTTTAGATACAGCCGTAGAATGCATACATCTCTCTAGAGAATCAGCCTCTGTGGGCAGCTGCTGGTTTAGCTCAGAAGTGAAGGGTTGGAGAAGAAAGGAGGGAGAAAGAGCCAGGGATGTTGGTTTCTTGTTTTTAGCTCTGTTAGCGTCTTCTGTGCTACTGTTACTAAACCGTATCCTAGTAATAAACACTATCCTAGTGTTACGGTTATTAAAAAAATTAGTTCTGGCTCTAATCCTAGCTCAGGAGGCTGAGATCTGAGGTTAATTGAAAGCCAGACCAGACAGGTTATTTTTGATAAACAACTCAGAAAGCTGGAAGTAGTCTTGTAGCTCCAAGTGTATATCGCTATCCTTGAGAACAAAGAGCCTCAGGGATAGCTCCCGGGTCAAGCTCCAGGATCTGTAAAAAATAAAAAAAAATTAGAACTGGGTACTGCAATCCTAGCTACTTAGGAGACTGAAATCTGATGATTATGGTGGGAAGCCAGCTCAGATAAGAGTGTCTGTGAGACTTTTATCTCCAATTAAACACCAAAAACCTGGAAGTTGTGCTGTGGTTCAAATAATGGAGTGCTAGACTTGAGCACAAAAGGTAAGCACCCAGGCCTTGAGTTCAAGCCCTAGGACCAACACAAACACACACACACATACACACACACACACTCACACACACACACACAGAGCTGTGCTGGCATGAGCTCTTCAGTCTTTTCTCCTTATGAGATTTTTTTCATTAATATTTACACAATATTTTATTATTTTCATTCAGGTGAAATCTTTCCTTAACTCTCTGAGTGGAGAAGAATTAGAGGCTCTAATATTTGAATTAGAACAACTCAGAAGCATTTTCCCTAGCAGAATTTTTTGAGGAAGAGGAAGAAGAGAAAAAAGGTAATATGAAAATTCAGAATCGGAGTGGGAAGATGCAATGTATTTATTATTACTAGAGTATTTATTATTACTAGGGTATTTATTATTATTATTATTATTATTATTATTATTATTATTACTAGATTATTTATTATTACTAGAGTGATTTGTGTGTTTGTGTGTGTGCACGCACAACACCTGTGCTGGTCCTGGGGCTTGAACTCAAGGTCTGCTTGCTGTCCCTGACCTTCTTTGCTTAAAGTTAGACCTTTAAGGACTTGAGCCACACCTCTACTTCCAGCTTTTTTTTGTGTGTGATTAGAGATAGGAGTCTCACGGAGTTTTCTTCCTACGCTGGCTTCCAACTATGATCCCCAGATCTCAGCTGCCTTAGTAGCAGTCTGACAGGGATAGCCACTGGTACCCTGCATCTCTCTCTTTTTTGCAGTAAGAATTTTCATGTAGAATTTTTTTTGCAACTTTCCCCCATCTAGGTGTTCAAACACGTCAGCCTCTTGCTTATGTCTTCTTTTTTTTTTCCCTGTCAGACTTCTCTTATCATCCCTCATACTGATATTGTTCATACACCCCTGCCAGTGATTACAGTTAAAGATTGCTTTTTCAGAGTTTGTCCTCAGTTTGGCTGATGTTTCTTTATATCTCTGGATACTTCATCTGTGCCTCATGACTTGTGGGATCCTTAATTCCATCTTGAATTGAGGCAGAAAAGTTGGTAGTACCTAAAACGTGAGTGGCACTCTTCCCCCTCCCTGCCTCCACAATTTAAAGCCTGTATCTCTTAGAAAATATGAATGTTGAAGCTGCTCATTTTTTATAGTAATTAGGTAATGTGGCAGTTAGTATAAAATGTAATTTCTGGACAAATGAATCTTAAGGGTTGTTTAATTTTAACATTTAATTAGATATATTTCTAAGACATATTCTCTGCTAATTGGCTATTTTAAGAAAGTGGAATCCAATGAACTAAGTTTTGTCTTTTTTTTAAAGCTGGTCCTAGGATTTGAACTCAGGGCTTGGATGTTGCCCTAAGCTTTTTTGCTCATGGGTAGTGCTCTACCACTTGAACCACTGCACCACTTCTGGCTTCTTCTGAGTAGTTTATTGGAGATAAGAGTCTCACAGACTTTTCTGTCTGGACTGGCTTTGACCCATGATCCTTAGATCTTAATTTCCTCAGTAGCTAGGATTACAAGCATGAGCCACCAGTGCCTAGCCCATTTGTAGTGTTTAAATGAACTATTTACTTTGCCATGGAATGACATTTTCACTCTGAAGTATACAAGTGGTCATAGAGACTAGAATTTTATTTGGTGAACATTTCTTAAAAGTGAATGAAATGAGCCTTTTCAATGAGAAAAGCAACGATGTATGAGTCATGATACACATTCAAACTAAGTTTCAATTTTGTAGAATGTATTTATTGCTCTGTTGAGCTTTGTAGCTTCCCAGTGCTGTTTACAGACTATGCTGATGAAATCTGTGTTGATAATAACAGCTATATTCATTGATTTCAGGACAGTTGGTCAGCATTTGGAAGATTTGTGTCACTCGGTGTGAGTATTTTCCCATTATTTAATGTGTGATGTTAGCAAATCATGTACAGGCAAAAGAAAAGAAAAGACTAACTGATTTTAATTTAATACATCCAAGCAGAAAATCTTATGGTATAGCTTCAGGCTCATTGCTATGTATCTCATTACAACTAAATTTTAAGAGATGACCACTAGTTGAGTTTTAGTGTAATATTAAGGAGTATGCCAGCATTAGCTTTATTGATAATCTGAGAAGGCAACTAAAATACTTCTTCCTTTTCTAACTAAGTGACTTTGTAAGGTAGTTTTTCTGCATATACTTGAAACAACATAACCCAACAGACAGTATAAAAGCAGATGAGAGAATACAGGTGTCTTTCATTAGGCTAAAGGATGAAGAGATTTATTAAAGATGTAAAACAATGGGACTATTCTGCTGAAATTTTACCTTTTTTGGAAAATACAGTGTTTTTCAATAAGCGTATATTAATAAGTAGTGTTTCTTTTCTTTCTTTTTGGTGAGTTGTGGGGAGTAAACTCTGGGCTTGGGTGCTGACCCTCAGCTCTTTAGCTCAGTGCTAGTATTCTACCACTTGAGCCACAGCGCCACTTACAACTTTTTCTGCTTATGTGGTGCTCAGTAATTGAACTCAAGGCCTCATGCATACAAGACAAACACTCTACCACTGAGCCACCTTCCCATCCCCAGTGTTTTTGTTCTTAAATTTACAAAACTACCATAAGCACTTGAGTTCTAAATTTTCTTTTGTTTGGGTTGTGAAACTAGGACTCAATACCTGATGCTTTGCTCATTACCTGAGTTCTACTTTTTAACATATCTGTCTGTTTCTCTTGTGTGTGTGCGTGCACATGCTAATGCATGTGTATCCCCTATTTTTTATTTAATTTATTTATTTTTGTGCCAGTCCTGGGGCTTGAATTCAGCACTTAGGCATTGATCCGGAGCTGCAGTCTACCACTTGAGTTATAGTTGTACTTCTGGGTTTGTTTTGTTTTGTTTTCTGAGTGGTTTATTGGAGATAAGAATCTCATTGACTTTCCTGCTCCAGCTACCTTTTAATAGCAATCTATAGATCTCAGTCTCCTGAGTGTGTAGCCAGGATTACTGGTGAGAGGCACCAGTTCCTGGCTCTACTTACATTTTTTTTTGTCGGTTGCGGGGCCTAAACTCTGGGTCTGGGCACTGTCCCTCAGCTCTTCAGCTCAAGGCTAGCGCTCTCTCACTTGAGCCACAGTGCCACCTCTGGCTTTTTCTACTTATGTGGTGCCGAGGAATCGAACCCAGGACCTCATGCATGCAAGGCAAGCACTCTACCACTGAGCCACCTTACCTTTTTAATTAGCTCTTTGGGAGCTCTCAAAATTTAAGAGTATTAAGAGGTCCTGAGACGAGCATGTTTGAGAGCTGCCAGATTAAAATTTTCCAAATGTCAGTGCTTTTAAAGATGGCTCTCTGTTTTACTTCTTTGAACTGTCAGTGTGCTTGCCACTGATATCTCTAAACCTCATTTGATTTTTTTCTATTTCTCATCAACTGTAAAATAACTAGTCTTCAAGTTTTCTACAAAGCAAATATTTCTCAGTGAGAAACTTTTCTTACTCCTTTAGTATGGATTTTATGCAGACTGGGACATTTTCTTTTTTGTTTGTTGTCTTCAGCATCGTGTTTAAGAAGTCAGACTAGACAATTGTATAACATCTTACTAATAAATGATTCCTTAGTCTATGTAAAAGCTTGATTCCTGATTAGAAAATGTTTTCTGACCAGGTACTGGTGGCTCACACCTGTAAACCTAGATACTCAGGAAACTGAGACCCCGGATGGGTTTAAAGCCAGCTCACCAGCAAAGTCTGTGAGACTCATCCCCAGGTAACTACCAAAAGCCCAAAATGGAGCTGTAGCTCAAGTGATAGAGTGTTAGATTTGAGCTGAAGAAGCTCAGGGACAGCACCCACACCCTGAGTTCATGCCCTAGGACTTGCACAAAAAAAGAAAAAAAGATTTTTTGAACATAAGTTCTTAATGTTCTTCTGAAGTATTGAGATGGCAGTTAACTATGATGGGCTTTGGAGTTATCCACTGAGTCAAAATAAAGATCTGTCTTTTACTAAAGCCATGTGACCTGTGATACTGAGCTCTTTTCTCATCTGTAAGGTAACCCAATCTAATTCCTTACAGGTTGTTAAAATAAGTACTAAATGAAATACTTTATTCAGAGGCTGGGAAGGTGTCTCAGTGGTAGAGTGCTTGCCTTGCATGCATGAGGCCTTGGGTTCGATTCCTCAGTACCACATAAGCAGAAAAAGCCAGAAGTGGCACTGTGGCTCAAGTGGTAGAGCACTAGCCTTGAGCTGAAGAGCTGAAGAGCTGAGGGACAGTGCCCAGGCCCAGAGTTCAGACCCCGAGACTGGCAAAAACAAAACAAAACAAAACAAAAATGAAATAATGTATTCAATAAGTGGCATAATAGTCATAAGCAAGGGATGGTAATTATTTTAATGATTCCAAAGATATAATAGATTAAAAAATCTGCTTTTTAGAAGTCTTAACTTAGGAAACACATAAAGCCATTGTGATGTGTTTAGATAGTTGCATTCTTTCTAATTAGTCCTCAATATGACAGTTGTGTTATTTATAAACTTTTTTTGTGCAATTAACTGCATTTGTTCATGTAATCAGCATCTGTTTGGTGTAGGAATGGGAATCCTGAACTTTAAATACCATTCAGAGGACTCTGAAGGATTTTCTAAACAGTTGGATTTTTGTCTAATATATTCACCAGAAATGACTCTGAAAAGAGACTCCTGCCCAACTCCTCTCACTCTGTGCCAGCCCTCCTCAGTGATATTTGTTGAGAATTCAGCAGTGATGTTGGCATTTAATGATATCTCAATGAAGTACTATAAAAACGGATGTAGCTGACGGGGGATAAATGTAGGAACCTGCTGTTGCGGTAGTGTTGGTCATCTTTTTCTATCAGCATTTTTGGACACAGTGGCAAGTGTCTGTGATCCTAACAATGACAGGAAGATGAAATCGGTAATTGTAGTTCAGGCATGCATCCAGGCAGGAAACCATACTCTCCCTGAAAATAGTCAAGGGAAAGCAGGGCCCAAGGCATGGCTCAGTGGTAGAGTGTCTGCTTACTAAGTTTGAGTGAGCTGAGCTCAAACCCCAGTACCATCATAACAAAGTAAAACAATGGTGGAAGATCACTACCAAATACTTTCCACAGAATTAAGTATATATTGGGCAGGATTGTGGCCCAGTATTAGGCTAGGGGTGTAACTCCATGGTACAGTACTTGCCTGAGGCTTTGCATTTGGTGACTGGCATTGAGATGAGGAGAAGTTGCATCGAAATTATGTAGGATGGTGCTGGTGGCTCACGACTATAATCAGCTACTCAGGAGGCTGAGACCTGGAGGATGGACGTTTAAAGCCAGCCAGGCAGAAAATTCTGTTTAGATCTATCTCCACTTAGCAAGAAAAAGACAGACTGGTGTTGTGGTTCAGATTAGTAAGACATCAGCTGAGTTCAAGCTGTGGTCCTGGCACCAAAAACAACAATAACAAAATAAATAAATAAAGGAATAAAGTGTGGGCTTTGGAGGGACTTTGGAAAAAGGAAGGACTCTCCCAAAATCGGAAGATGCATGCCTGAACTACAATTACCGATTTCATCTTCCTGTCATTGTTAGGATCACAGACACTTGCCACTGTGTCCAGCCTCTCTGTTGAGATGGAATCTCCTAAAATTTTCTGCCCATGCTGGGCTGGAACTGAGATCCTCTTAATTTTGGACTCTCACATTAGTGTTGGAGGATGAGCACATACTAATATAACAGGCTATGGCTGAGAAGGGATCTCACAAACTGTGCTGCCAAGGCTGACCTCAAATTATAATCCTCCATTCTCAACCTCTCAAATAGCTAGGTTTACAGGCATGAGCCACAGCAGTGACCTGCCTCATTTTGTTCACAACACTTACCAAAAAATAAGTTTATTAACACTCAAACATAATACATTGTATATCTGAACATTGTAAATTAAATGTATATATTGGAATATTATTTACATTCTAAGTACACACTAAATAATTTTTTAGAACAGAATGAGATAAATATAAGTGAAAAAAAATTCTGCATGCTATTGGATCATTTTGTCAATATTTTGTGATATAGGTATGTCATTATATTTTCAGATTAATTTCTTGCACCCAGTAGGATTTAGTTGGATGACAACCTACGAGTCAGGTTTTAGATTTTTATTCATATTAGGATATAGTTAAATGTTGTTTAAATGAGTTACATTGGTAAGGATGGTATTAATGAGATCAGCTTCACAATCCATCTTATACTTGGGATTGCTAAGTCATTTTAATTCTTTCTCTTAAATGCCAAGGGAGAGGCACAAATGAGCTATGATACATTCTTCCCGCCAATCCCGGGAAATTTTGGGGACAATGGTCAGATAAAGCAGTAACAATTTGCCCTTTAAGCTATAGACTGCTGATTAAAAAATATATAGATTCTAAAGGCTAAAACCTTAGGCTGGTCTCAAAGTGAGTGAATGGATAGGATTTATTTGTGTAAAGAGAGAAGGAATATTTCCTGACAGTATGTTTGGCTGTCTTGATTATAGTTTGCTCTTGACTTACCCATATGTTTGCATGTTTCTTCAGTGAGGTGTTCTGCTTTCCCATCATCAAGATAACATTTTCCTTAGCACCCTTCCAACATTAATCCTTTCTCCCGCTGATTTAAACATCACCTTGCTCACTTGGATCATGGATTATTCCCTCAATTTTACTTCCTTTTTTGTTCCTAGATTAGTGCTGATCAGTTCTCTACTCAGCCACTAAAATTATCTTCCTTTGATTTAAATTTGATCTTACTTGTCTCTGTTCTAAAAATCATTCAGTGGTTCCTCATCTCTTCGTTAGAATCTTTGGAATCTTACTAGGGTGTAAAGGCCCAGTCTTTGCTGGATCCTACTTTGTTGTTTTTTTCCTTTGTTTACATTAAATGCTGTGATCATACTAAACTTCCTGCTATGCTTTCACCCCCTAATCTTGGCACTCATTTTCTCTGCCTGAAACTCTTCCCATAACTTGAATTCCATTTTTTAAATTCTTTTTCTTTTCTTTTTTTCTGGTCCTGGGGCTTGAACTCAGGGCCTGGGTTCTGTTCCTGAGCCTCTTTGTGCTGAAGGCTAGTGCTCTACCATTTGTGCCACAGGGTCACTTCTGTCTCTTTCTGTTTGTGTGGTACTGAGGAATCAAACCCAGGGCTTCATGCATGCTAGGCAAACACTCTACTACTAAGCCACATTCCCAGCCCTGAATTCCATTTACTTTATACAATATCTGCTTCATACTCTCCATTCATTATTCTGTAATGTGACGCAAAGAGCATTGAGAGTGGAGGCCAAGGTTTAACTCCTAACCTTTGCTAAGAAATCTTGTGGAAATTCTTGACCTCTTCCAGCCTTCATTATCTTTATTGCCAACGTGTGATAATGCCCACCTCTCTTATAAGCCCATTAAGAACATCTATCGACATACTATACACAAAAAAATTCTATAAGCATGTCAGCCAAAGATGTTTGGTGTGGCAACTTTTGTGATGACAACAAGAATGATCCCAAGGAAGCATTTAGCTTCACTGCTCAGGTGACCTTCCTGAACCATCCAGGCCAAATCAGTGCTAACTATGCCTCTGTCCTGGATTGTCATTCAGCTTAAATTGCTTGCAAGTTTCCTGAGTGGAAAGAGAAACTTGAACAGAGATCTTGTAAGAAGTTGGAAGCTAGTCCTAAATTCCTGAAGTCTAGTGATGCTGTCATGGTTCATATGGTTCCAGCAAGCCTTGTGTATGTGGAGAGCTTCTCTGACTATCCTCCTTTGGGTCATCTTGCTGTTTGTGATAGGAGACAGTTGCTGTGTGGCATCAAAGCTGTGGACAATAAGTCTGCTGGAGCTGGCAAGGCCACAAAGTCTGCCCAGAAATCTCAGAAGGCCGAGTGATTATTATTATCCCTAACGCCTGTAGCTTCAGCTTAACCAGTGGTGGAAGAAAAGTCTCAGAAATGTTTGTCTTAATTGGGCATTTAAGTTTAATAGTAAAAGACTGGATAATGATAACAATGCATCATAAAAACTTGAGAAGGAAAGGAAAAAATTCTATAAGCACTCATATTCCATGCTCATTAAATTGTTATGCATACTTCTGCTGCATTCACTCCTCTTCCTTCTCACCTTTCTTGTGATCCTCAGCAGTTTTTCTGGAATGTTTTTCATGTAAAACTTTATTTTTTTTCATGGGATGAAGATTTTTCTGAAGAGATAACAGATGTTTTTACCAACACATCTCCTGCAAATCAGACAAACTGGCCAGGGTAAGTTATTACTTCTTGGTGATTGAGATTCATTTGTGACACTTCAGTGAATAAAAACTGAGATAGTAACCATTTACGATATGGAAGTAAGAGCGAAAGCCTTGCTCTTTGTTGGTGACTTGTGAGCTATGTGCATATCCAAGGTCAGAGTGGGCAGGGAGGTGCTATATCCAGAGAAATATTTAATACAACATATATTCCATTGCCTGCTCATGCACAGGACATGGGATGCTTTTTCCTTTTATCCCTATCTTTCCCAGGCTCAGGAGACATTCTGTAAACCAGTACGCCCCAGGCACACAATGCTCTCTGGACAGAGGGAACTGATATAATCAGGATGTCCTGTTTGCTCCTAAGTCCTAGGGTAAGGACCCTAATACTTGATCTTTTTGGTTGTTGTTGTTATTAGAAAATAAATTTTGTTATGGAATGTCTTGGGTAAAAGAAAGACATTCCTCAAGCAACAAAGTAGCAGAAAGTTCCAGGCCAGCCTGTTCTAGCAGGGTTATAACTCAAAAAGAAAAAAAAAACATAAAGAAATACATGTTTAAAATCTACTGAATGTAAGAAAAAAAGAGTACAGTTTCCTGTGAGTATATAATGTCAGAGAGTTTCCTGGAAACAGTAGCCTCTAAAATGGGATGATTTTTTTCTTTATAGGGAAATAGTAATAACATTTATTATTATAACCACAATTCAGTGACATTCAGTACATTTCCAGTATTGTAGAACCATCACCTTTATCTTATCCCAAACATATCCATCACCCTCGACAGAAATTTTGGGCCATTAAACCATTCATGCCTCTTTCCTTACCTCAACCCACAGTAGCCCTGAGTTATTTTCTGTGTCTGTGAACTTTCTTACTCTTGGTACTTTATTGTTGTAGTCTGAATGTTTGGATTTCCATAATTTTTCATATGGTAACACTTGATCTTTTATTCTTATCCCCTAATGTTTGCTTTCTCCATGAAACCCTCTCAGAACACTCCTCGGGAACTCATCTTCTGCAGTTCAAGTGCATCTCTTCACTATTCAATCTAGTATTGTTTAAAAATGGTCAAATTTAAGAAAAGTCATAAAAAGAATATAAACAGTATTTGTGTGCTTTTTATGAAAATTCACTATAGTTAACATTTTCCTTCTTTCGCTTAATCACTTATTTGTGTGTATGTTCTCTTTGTGGACATACATTTGAGATTAACTTGTATATATCATAGTCCTCTATTCCTACATATTTTAATCTTGCTCTCCTCAGGATAAAAATGTCCTGTTATTACATATCCACAGTAGTTACCGGCTTCAGTAAATTAATCACAATGCCATACTTTTGCTTAATCTTTGTCTATATTTCAGTCTTGACAATTGGCTCAATTCTGCCCTCTCATTTTTTTCTCCAGTACTAATACCAGTACATGATCATGAATTATATATAGTTGTGTATACTTGATCTCCTATAGTCTATAATAATTCTCTGCTTTTCCTTTATAACATTACTATTTTTAACAACACAAGCACCTGCTTCCATTTAGTAGCTAGGATTAGAGGTATGAGTGACTGCTGACTAGCAAATGTAGAGTTCTTGAGGGTTAAATTGTGTTATTTGTTTTTGTTTTTGTTTTTTACAAAGTATGAGGCCCATTGTAAAAATTGCTCAGTGTTGATGACCCTATATAAACTAGCTTATTATCCCAAATATACATGTAGATGTTCAATAAGCAGATATGTCTCTATATTTTTATACTAGGTAATTTGCTAGGTGCTAGGGAAGTAATGATGAGGACATAGAAAAATCACAAGAATAAAAGAAATCATGTTAATAAATATTTTTGAGGTCAATAATTCTCAATGTGGTCCCTATGTGGCAATTCTCAGAAGGCAGTTTTCAAATAATTGAAATTTCAAATAATTTCAAATTGAAATAGAGATACAGGATATAGCAGGGGCATTGGCCTGGTTGTCTGCACACTAAGGATGTAGGGAAATGTGCACTGGAGCATGTGGTTCTGGGAATAATTTTTTAATACTTTTGTTTACATTTTTTACCTTTTTTCTCCAGGCTAGCAGGCTTCATACCTTGAGCCACAGCTTAATTACTCACTTTCTTTTTTCTTTGTTCCTTTTTGCCGACCTTGGGGCTTGAACTCTTCTGCCTGGGCCCTGTCCCTGAGCTTCTTTTGCTCAAGGCTAACACTCTACCACTTCAGCCACAGCAGCACTTCCAGCTTTTTCTAAGTAGTCTATTATGTTTCTCGGACTTTCCTTCCTTGCATCAAACTGTGATCCATAGAACTCAGCCTCCTGAGTATGAGTAGCTAGGATTACTGGTGTGACCCTTTGGCACCTGGCTAGGTTTTTCTTATGTTTTGGTTCTGGACCTAGGGCTTGAACACAGGGCCTGGTCAGTGTTGTTTAGTTTTTGTTTTTTATTTAAAGCTGATAGTCTATTTGAGCCAAAGCTCACTTTCTGCCTTTTTGTTGTTGTTTTTATTCTTTGTGTTAATCCCAGGGCTTCAAAGTGGCCTGGCCAGTCTCCAGTCTCCATGCTTTCTCCCCCTCCGCCCCCCCCCCCCCAAGTTAGCAAGCACTACATCTTTAGCCAGTGCACAACTCTTCCTTTTTATTTTTGGTTGTTGTTTTTATTTCTTTGTATTTGGCTTTTATTTATTTATTTATTTTGGCTGGTCATTGGGCTTGAACTCTGGGCCTGGGTGCTATCCCTCAGCATTTCAGCTCCAGGTCCTCTACCATTTGAGCCACAGCACCACTTGCAGCTTTTTTTTCTGCTTATGTGATGTTGAGAAATCGAACCAGGGCCTCATGCATCCAAAGCAAGCAAGCCCTCTACCACTGAGCCACCTTCCCAGCCCTGGTTTTCATTTTTTATGGTGATCCTAGGGCTTGACCTGCCAGTCTTCTTGAGGTGTTGGGCTTTTTCCCCCCTCTAGGATGGAAGTTTTACAAGTTGAGCCATAGCTCATCTTTTTTTTTTTTTTTTGGTGGTTAATATTGTAAGGTCCGCTCCTGGATGGCAAGCAGACTCCACCCTCCTCACAGCAAAGTCTCCATCCAGTAACTGCATTACCTTGGGAACTGGGACACCTGGAAGAAGTCACATTTGCATCCACTGAGGTCATATCTGAATTTGATGTGGCCACACCTTTCTCTGCACGTACCCTAGGTAAGGCCTAGCCCAGGCCCAGACACTCTCTCTCTGCTCTCTCTCTGCTCTCTCTGCTCTCTCTGCTCTTTTCTAGCTCTTTCTTCTCTCATTCCTCTCTTTCCCAACTCTCTCTCATTCGAAGGCTTTTCCCAGCCAGGTGGAGTGCCAACCTTGCCTGGTCCCAGCAGGTCTACTGAATAAAACTAGTCCCTTACCTGAATAGCACATGCATGGTGCTGTTCTTACTCGGCTATCTCTTTTTTTAAAACCTAACAAGTGAGATAAGTGTCCTATGGCTCTAACTACTCAGGAGGCTGAGATCTGAGGACCTCAGTTGGAAGCCAGCCCAGACAGAAAAGTCCTTGTGAGACTCTTATGTCCAATTAAGCACTCAAAACCCAGAAGTGGCGCTATGGCACAAATGGTAGAGCACAAGGCTTGAGTACAAAGAGGCTCAGGGACAGCACAAAAGTCCTGAGTTCAAGCCCCACAACAGTCAAAAAATACAGAAAGAAAAAAAGTACTACAGGAAGCCAAGATGACTATCCAGACAGCTTGGTATTGGCATAAGAACAGACATCAGGACCAATGGAATAGAATTGAAAACCCAGAAATGAACCTACAGACCTATAGACATCTAATCTTCGATAAGGGAGCTAAAACAATAGAATGGAAGAAAGACAGCCTCTTCAGTAAATGGTGCTGCTAAAATTGGTTAACTACTTGTAGAAAACTAAAGCTAGATCCTTATATATCACCTTGCACCAGAATCAACTCCAAATGGATCAAAGACCTCGAAGTCAAAGTACACACTTTGAAAACATTACAGGATGGAATAGGAGAAACCCTAGGTCTCCTCGGCTCAGGCCAAAATTTTCTGAATAGAGACCCGGAAACACAACAAATCAAAGAAAGGTGGGACAAATGGGATTGCATGAAGTTGCAGAGCTTCTGCATGGCAAAGGACATAGCTAGCAAGATCAATAGAAAGCCCACGGATTGGGAGAAGATCTTCACTAGCCATACAACAGACAAGGGTCTCATATCTAAAATATACTTGGAACTCAAAAAATTAAATCCCCCAACAACAAATCCTCAAAGAAACAACTGCCCAATAAATAAGTGGGCTAAAGACTTAAAGAGAAACTTCTCTGAAGAAGAAAGAAGGATGGCCAATAGACACATGAAGAAATGCTCAACCTCCCTAGCCATAAAAGAAATGCAAATCAAAACAACATTGAGATACAACCTCACTCTAGTTAGAATGGCTAAAATCAAGTGAAGGGTAAACAAAGGAGGAGGCTGCAATGCTTGGTAAGAAATGTATGCATTATTCTGCCCATGTAATTGTAGCCCCTCTGTACAGTATGTTCTCAAATAAAATAAAATACAATTAAAAAAAAAAAAAAAAAAAAAAAAAAAAGAAAAAAAAAAAAAAAAAAAAAAAAAGAACTCTAACAACAACAGATGCTGGAGGGGATGTGGACAGAAGGAAACCTTACTTCATTGTTGGTGGGAATGTAAACTTGTTCAACCACTTTGGAAAGCAGTATGGAGGTTCCTCAAAAGACTTCACATAGAGATCCCCTATGACCCAGCAATCCCATTTTTGGGCATTTACCCAAATGTTTACAAACAAGACCACACTAAAGCTACTAGCACAACTATGTTTATTGCAGCATTATTTACCATAGCTAAGATATGCAACCAACCCAGATGCCCCTCAGTAGATGAATGGATCAAGAAAATGTCGTATATATACACAATGGAATTCTATGCCTCCATCAGAAAGAATGACATTGCCCCATTTGTTAGGAAATGGAAAAACGTGGAAAACATTATATTAAGTGAAGTAAGCCAGGCCCAAAGAAACATAGGTCCCATGGTTTCCCTTATTTGCAATATCTAGTATATGTATGAGTCAAGCGGAAAAGGTCAGATAATGTGATGTTAGGAAAATGAATCCTTAGATATGTATTCAAATGTTTTTTTTCCTTTCATGCATTTGTTTCTAACGCATTTATAAGATTATCTCTTTGTAGCTTTGTATGTCCCTCCCCCACAGTATAACCCTGCTTTTACTATATTTGATGTCAGTATAACTTGTGTAGGAGATGGGAAAAAACAAGTCGTTTAAGGATACAGGTAGACCTGTTGCAACAATGAGAAGTACAAATTGTCATGTCGAAAACGAGCTTTACAATGTTGGTGGGGGGGCTAGCGGGGAGGATTGGGTGGGCAGATGGGGGGGAGGCTGGGAAGGGATGTTAAGTGTAAACAAAGGAGGAGGCTGCAATGCTTGATAAGAAATGTACACATTAACCTGCCCATGTAATTGTAACCCCTCTGTACAGTGTGTTCACAAAAAAATAAAAATAAAATAAAATAAATAAATAAGGAAAAAAAAGAAAGTTGAGAGCCAAGGTTCAAAGCCATTCTAGGCATGAAAATCAATGAGACGTTTTTCACCAATTAACCAGCAACAGGTAGGAAGCAGTAGAGCTCTACCCTTGAGTAAAACTCAAGTTTTAGCCCAGGAGTAGCATAAATGAAAAGAATTCTCATTTACTTTCCTGCCCAGGCTGGATTCAAACCACAAATGCTCAGATTTCAGCTATTTGAGCAGGTAGGATTATAGGTGTGAACCATATTTTTAAAATCTTGAATTGGCTCTAATATTTTTGTCCTTCTTTTCATTAATTTATTATTCTTTTTCACTTTTTCATAAGTTTGGGTCATCCAGCTTATTATTAGGGCTGGCCACTGTTTCTGAGGTTTTTGTTTTGAAGTTTTTTTTTGTGGATTTTTGTCCCAACCTGCAGGACGTCAATGAGGGCGATGAACCTAAACGAGAAGGAATGAAGGGACAAGAGACATGAAGAATGACAGCAAGACAGGGATTCTGATCAAGCTGCAAATTTTTATTTTTCACACAGGGGTATTTATATGCTTGGAATAAGGAAGCTTTTAAATTGGCCATTAAGGAAGCTTTTTCATTGGCCATAGCAGCTGCAGGATGTTTGCGTAGGGCAGGGTGAAAGGGTGGTCATTAGCAGCTGCAGGATGTTTGCATAAGGCAGGATGAAAGGGTCGGATTTCTGAGAGTGGTTCTGTAAACTCAGCCACAAGATGTTCCAGTGAGATAGTCAAGCCTATCTTCATGTTGAGAGACTCCTTTTGGATCTCAACAGATTTTTTTTTTTGAGCTTGTTATAGTACTTGAACTCCAGGCCTGGTCATTATTCCTAATTTTTTCTCAAGACTAGTAGGCTTCCCACCTCAAGACAGTTCAAATTGTGGCTCTTTATGTATTTTTCTTTCTTTCTGCATTTATTTTAGGTGATGCTCTTATGGTTTGTACTCAGGACTTGGGCATTTTTTTTTTGAGTTTTTGTTGTTGCTGTATTTTTTTTTTCTTCATTGCTGGTCTTAGGGCTTGAACATAGGGCCTTAGCTTTTGCTAGTCATAAAATCAGGGCAGAGCCACTGTGTCTGAGGTTTTTCCCTTTTCTTTCTCAAGACTAGCAGTGTCTATGGCTTGAGCCACAGATAAAGTTCTGGCTTTATTTATTTATTTATTTATTTTCATTTTTGTTGCTAGGGCTTCAACTCATGACATGGCCACTCTCCTGAGGCTTGAAGTCAGGGCAGGGCCATTGTGAATGAAGCATTTTTTGTATTGTTTATTCTCAAGGTTAGCATACTTTAACAGCTTGAGCAACAGCTGCATGAATGGCTTTGTTTATATAATGTTCTCTACCACCCCCACCAGGCAAAAGTTGTAAAGTTCATTTTTGAAATAATTTCTTGTACATCTCATTGTTGCAATAGGTCTAGCTGTAACCCTATTTAAACAATTTGTTTTTTCCCTTCACCTTCACAAATTACCCCAACATCAAATACAGTGAAAATGTGGGAGTTATTTATTTATTTGGTTCTGGTCCTAGGGCTGGAACACAGGGAGTGGTGACTCTTCCTAAACCTGAAATCAGGGCAAGGTCACTGTGCTGGAGTCTCTCTCCCGTGTCCTGAGCAAGGCTGGCAGGCTCCAAAACTTAAGCCACATTTCAACATCTGGCTTTGTAAAACAAATTTGGTGATTCATAAGGGGTAAGTTTCTTATGGAGGAGCTGGGAAGTGGCTCAGTGGTAAAGTACTTGCCTTGAGCTGAAGAGCTAAGGGACACCATCCAGAGCTGGAGTTCATGCCCCACAACCCACAAAAACGAAAAAAGAAAAGAAAAAAAAAGCTGAGTGCCAGTGGCTTACACCTGTAATCCTAGCTACTCAGGAGGGTGAGATCTGAGGATTGCAGTTCAAAGCCAGACTGGGAAGGAAAGTCCATGAGACAATTATCTCCACTAAATCACCAGAAAACCAGAAGTGGCCCTGTGGCTCAAGTGGTAGAGCACTAGCCTTGAGCTGAAGAGCTTAGGGACAGTGTGCACGCCGAGTTCAAGCCCCATGACCAACCAAAAAAAAAGAAAGATTCTCATGGGAAGACAGGGACATTAGCCAGGTTCTAAAATCAGAGTATGGTGATTCGAAGCCAGCCAGGGCAGGAAAGTTTTTGAGACTCTCATCTCCAATTAATCACCAAGAGCATGGAAGTAGAATAGTTCTAGTCTTGTGCAAAACAGCACAAGTTCAGGCCCCAGGACTAGCACACATAAAACCTAGTGTCATGGAGCTTCCTGCCCAGGTTGACTATGAACCACAATCCTAAAATTTCAGCTTCCAAAGTAGCTAGGATTATAGGCATGAGCCACTACTTAAAAATATTTCATTGACTTCTCTCTTCTTCTTTTGCCTTCTTATTATATTGTTCATTTCGTGTGTGTGTGTGTGTGTGTGTGTGTGTGTGTGTGTGTGTGTGTGTGTGTGTGTGTGTGTCCTGGTGCTTGTTCTAGACCTTGAACTCTGGAGCCTAGCCACAGTCTCTGAATTTGTTTTACTTTTATTTTTAATGCTGTTTCTAGGCTTTGTATTCAGGGCCTAGTCCCTGTCCCTGAGTCATTCTTTTGTTGCTGGTGGTGGTGGTCCTAGGGCTTGAACATAGGGCCTGGTCACTTCCTGGGTTTGAAACCAGGGCAGGTCCACTGTGTATGAGGGTTTTTGTTGTTCGTTTTCCCTCAAAGCAAGCAGTCTCTGTGGCTTGAGCCACACAGATCAACTTCTGGATTCTTTTACTTTTTGGCAGTTCATGGAAGATAAAAATCTCATAGAATATAAGAGTACTGTATCAGCAACTGAAATCTGAGGATTGGGGTTGAAAGCCCGGGCAGGTAAGTCCGTAAAACTTATCTCCATTTCATCCCCCAAAGAAAGGAAGTGGTAGAATGCTACCTTTAAGAAAAAAGAATTTCTATTTCAAGCCCTGGGTTCAAGACCCCTACCTGATACATACTCACAAACTCGTAAGGGACTTTTCTGCCTGGGATGCCTTGGAACCCAGATCTTCAAATTCTGTCTTTTGTGTAGCTTGAGCTCCAGGTGTAAACCACCAATTCTCTTGGCTTTTGTGCTCATCTTCCACTCTGATTTTTATTTGTGTTTTGTATTTAATTGATTAATTATTAGTAGTCCTACCCTATGTATCTGGGCCTGGTCACTGTTATTTTGCTTTTTCATTCAAGGCTGTTGCTTTACCACTTGAACCACAGCTCTACTTCTGGCATTTTTGCTGGTTAGTTGGAGATTAGAGCCTCATGGAATTTCCTGCCCAGGTGGGCTTTTAACCACCATCCTGAGATTTCATGCTCCTAACTGGGATTACATGTCAGCCACCAAAAAGTGCCTGGCTCACTCAATTTTAATATTCTTTTTTTTTGTGGTTGGTCATGGGGCTTGAACTCTGGGTCTGGGCTCTGTCCCTCAGCTCTTCAGTTCAAAGCTAGCGCTCGACCACTTGAGCCACAGAGCCACTTCCAGCTTTTTTCTTTTTTGCTATATGGTGCTGAGGAATCAAACCCAGGGCCTCATGCATGCAAGGCAAGAGCTCTACCACTGAGCCAACTTCCCAGCCCTCAATTTTAATATTCTTAATAGGCTCTTACAGTCTTTTTATTCACATGATGATGATGATGATGATGATGATGATGATGATGATGATGATGATGATGATGATGTGCTGGTCATAGGTTTGAAATCAGGGCATGGGTGCTGTCCATGATCTTCCAGTTGAACCTCAGCTCAAGTCCTGGACTTTTCTTTATTTCTTTTTGCTTCTTTCTTGGTGGTTAATTTGAGAGAATTGTCTCATAAAAAACCTTGGCACTACTCAGAAGGTTGAAATCTGAGGATTGTGTTTTCAAGCCAGTCCTGACAAGAAAGTCCAAAACACCCTTTTCTTTTTCTTTTTGTTGTTGTTGTTGTAATGACAAAGGTGAGGTGCAGTGGAGTTGCAGTTTCATTAACAGGTAAAAAGGATGTTTGCTTTTGAGCAATAGCCTCCCAAAGTACACTGCCTCCTGACTAGGGATGGTCCACTGATGGTTAGAATGACTTGTCTTCCTTCTATGACCCTATTACCCTGGTAACCGATTGTTTACAAAGATGTGATCCTGACACCTTAGCAACATGAGAAGGGACAATATCATTCCTAGGTTGGGATGAAAACCAAGTGGATCCCCCCATTTGGTGTGCTGCCTCGCTCTGGGGGGCCAGGATGATAGTGCACCCTTCTGTGAAGAAGGAAAATGACTTGAACAATTCTGTACTCTTTGTTCATTTCTGACAGATGAGGGCTGTGGATAAATTCATGGACTCACCTAGGGACAAGCAGGGAATTTTCTAGGATCTCCATTGTGTCTAGGAAGGAAGGGCCTCAGGTTTTGCTGCAGAGAGATGCATCCTACAGTGCGGTTGCAGCAGCCCTGGCTTGCTCCAATGCCAGTGATTTCACAGATCAGCAATATACCTGGACCCAGGAAATGTCACCTTATGCAGATGAAATAACTCTCAGGACATCTGTCCTGATGACCATGGAAGCCTATGCCAGTGCAAGCGTTGGTGACACAATTCTGCTCATGTGGCTGGGAGTATGGAAGTGGCACAGGTGTGGATTTGAGGTGTTGGATAGCACACGTGGTGTATGCTTTCTGCTCTGCCCACCACATGAGTAAAGGCAATGCTGGATTCTGTCTGAATTTAACTGGGGTCTGAGGGACTGTGGATTTTCTGGGATGCCAAAACTCCCAGGGGGACATAGGTTGAGCTGGACTAGGTGAAAGGGAGTGAAGGAAACCTCCAGAAAGAAGGAAGTCTTGATTCTCTTTAAAAGTTCCTTTAATGCTTAAATTTTAATGAAAACGGGAAATAAATGGAAAAAGTGATTCTAGATCTCAGTTTCCTGAATAGCTAGCATAACAGGTGTGACACTAGTACCCAACTCACTCTTTTGTATCTATTGAGTTTATTAGGTTCTAGACACTGTAGCAAGGAAAAAAAGAAAAGCTTTGTTTTGAAGGTCTATGCCTTTGTGTGTGGGGTTGGGAGAGGGTAGGGAATGTATACACATAAATATGTTTAAATATATGATGGAAAAAATATATTGAGTGATGTGCTAGGGAGGAATGTTAGCAATTTGCAGTGATGTATGAGTTCAGAAAAGCCTCATGTGGTAAAGTGACTTAGAAGAGATCAAGGCAACTCATCCAGGCCCCAGAATCAGGTAGAGTCATGAGCTCGAAGTATGAGCACCTACACCTGGGTCCCCTCCCATTTCTGGAGTTCCCTCCATACAACTGGCCCCTCCCTCTCTCTGCCCAGACCCACCTGGACTCCCATCTACCTCACTTCCTTTTCCCTCAGATCCTCCTGCTACCAGGATAGTGATGGAGGTCATGTGCTCCCTCTTGGGGGAAATATCGCTTCTCTAATAAACCTTGTAATAATCTTTCTCCTTTGCCTTCCTGCTTCTGCATGGTCCCCTTGCATGGATTTTTGTCTAATCCTCTTACATTGGTCGCCCCTGTGGGGATAGGCTCCCCAGTGGGTTTGATCCTCCCTCCACTTCGGAAGGAGGTTCAACCAGCTTCCCTGGGACCTATGCTGAGATCCTATACGCCAGCCACCAGAGGACCACCAAGGTAACTTTCTCCTGACTGAGCGCTCTACCAGCCCATCCAACACTGCTAATTAAGTCCCACTCCAGGGTAAGTGAAAAGTTTATCTGAGGTCTGCGTTTCTGATTCTGATATCTCAGTGGTAAGGGTACCTGGGCCTCTGTGACTTACCGAGCCCCCCTTCCCCTCATCAGAGCCAAACCTTGGCCAAGTGCCAGGGGCCTACCTTGGCCCAAGGACCCCTCCTCCATGGCCCAAGGAATGCAAATGGACAAACATGAAGACATTCTCCACTGGCAGGGCCACCACCCCCTTTAGGAGCCAACCTGTACTGTGGAGAACACTCTAATATAGGCCCATGGCATCAGGTCCGTTACCATGGGAAGGACACTAAATTTCTTTACATTAAGGCCACCTGGGCCTTGGAGGGCTTCTGAGCCCCTTCAATCAAATTTTGCCCCAAATTTAAAACTCCACTTCTGCGAGTGCTTGGGCAGATAGCTCTGGCTCTCTCTCTCTCCCTCTCTCCCTCTCTTCCTCTCTCCCTCTCCCTCTTTCCCTCTCCCTTGCAACTGAAGGTAAAAGTATGGATGAGTTTAAGTTTAAACTCCTCCTCTGTGTACTGCTTTTGCAGTTTCCCCTCCTCTGCAGTCTCCCCTGTGAGGCCCTCCCCTCTTTTGCGGCCTCCCCCACAAGGCACCCTCACTTCTTTGCCCTTCCCCACGAGGCACCCTCACTCCTGCGGCCTCCCAGTGAGGTATACTCCTTTTTGCAGCCTCTTCTGTGAGGCCCCCACCCCTGAAGGACTTCATCTGTGAGGTCCCCACTGCTCTGCGGGACCCCTCCTCTGCCTTTGTAGTGGGGGTGGAAGCTGAAGCTCCAGTTTTGCCAGAAACAATGCATAAAGCATAAAGTGACTCCATTTAGGGTATCATCTCTTATTCTTTTCCATGGTTTTCCATGGTCAGGACTGACTTTGTCCTGGCCATTGTCTCAACATCCATTGCTGGGATAGCTTGTCCCGGTTGGCATTTACGGTTTGGACTCAAGGCCTGGGCACTGTCCCTGAGTCCTTCTGTTCCAGGCTAATGCTCTACTACTTAGAGTCACAATGCCACTTTCAGCCTTTGGCTGGATAGTCCTGGTTCTGTGCTGATTAGTAGGGAGATGGAGTTTTAGAAGGATTTTTTTTGTGCCCAAGATGGCTTTGAACTTTCTTACAAAAGCTCTTTTTATTTCCAGCTAAAGCAACAAGGAGATCAATGAGATGGAGGTTACCTATAACTTGTTAACAATTGACTAACAATTACTTGTCAGAGATTTTTAAAAGAAAGCCCAGTAGATGCTTTTAACCTGAGACTGATTGGCACTCTAAGTACAGCCCACTGCCTCTGGGTAGCCTGTTTAAAGTGGCTTATAGACAACATTTAACCTATAACAAATGTACAGGCCTTTTCTTGGGCTACAGCAGCATAGCCTGTTTAACACCCTGGTTTATAAAAGCATTTTCTGTCTGGCAGAGGAATGCCTACCTATGTAGGCCTTTAGACAGATCTCAATAGGAACATAATCTCAGCTTTACAAGCTTTTCAACAGATGAATTTAACCAGCTCAAAAGTTACTGCCAATTAGGACTTTGAGCAGATACAGGGGTTTTGGGATTTACATTCTACAATCTTAGCTTTTACTACCCACTATCACAGATCTCTGGAAAGTTTTGCCCAGTTACACCAACATGGGTGATAGGAATGTTTAAAAACTTATCTTTCCATGACTTTCTGGCTTGATCAATTTTTTGGAAGACAAAGCTCAAGTAACTCAGGACCTGATACCACTTTTGTCATCCAAACATTTGTTTGTAATTGCCTCTGAATGTTTTAACATTGTCAGGGTCCCTGGAGTGCCTTTCTTATGTTGGGATAAATACATCTTTGGCACTTTCCTTGGTCAGTCGCCGGACTTGAACTCAGGGTTTGAGTACTGTCCCTCAGCTCTCCAGCTCAGGACTAGCACTTGGCCACTTTAAACTCCAAAACAACTCAGCTTTGAGCACTCTGTTGGCAGATTAGAGATGACAATCTCACAGGGACTTTAGTCTGCCTGTGCCTGGACTGGCTTCGAACGACAGATCAATGAGTTGTTTTTTTTTTTTTTACAAACAGTCACTTTGAAAAGACCCCAGACCCCAGAATACGTTCATCCATTGAGCTCTTTAAGAAAAACCACTGCCCCTTCCCCTACATAGCTAAGAGAGCAAGCAGGACGCAGGCAAGTCATTAACCACTGAGTCACCGCCTGCAGACCTCAGCATGACTCTAACACATGCCCTAAAACCAGGCATTCCTGAAAAATAGCCGACCCTCCCGTCCCTTCCTGTAAAACTTAGCTATAATGGCAGGGTAGGTCAGGAGGTAATAAATCACTTGTCAAAATTAGGGAACGAACAGTTTCGGTGCATGACGACCAGCACAGACTTGCCGGGGCAAGTACCGACACGTCAGCTTTCCCCCAACCCCACCTGCCCCATCTGGCCAGCTTAACCTGACCAATCCCCACCCTGAGCGTAATTTGAAATTAACCAATCAATACTCTGTAACCAAGCATCTTGCTTCTGTAACCTTGCTTCTGCTGTCCATAAAAAGAGGGTGCTTTCAAGCACTTGGCGCGCAAGTCTCCCGATAGACTATGTCGCCCCGGGTACCCGTGTAACCGGTTCTCAGACATTCAACCCGAACCTTGTGGATCTCGAGGTTGAGTGCACCTGGGAGCCGAGGGCTTGCCCAAATAAACCTCTTGCTGATTGCATCCGCACAAGTGGTCTCGTTGTTCCTTGGGGAAGGGTCTCTTCTGATTGAAGGACACCCCACGCCGGGGGTCTTTCATCTGGGGGCTCGTCCGGGATAGAGACCCCCACCCAGGGACCACCGACCCATTTTCGGGAGGTAAGCTGGCCAGCGTCTCTGTGTTGTCTGTGTGTTGTCTGTGTACTGTCTAAAGTCAATCTGTGTGTGCGCTTGCGAATCTGGTGAGTTCGGCCGTTCTCGTCTGCATCTGGCGGACCCGTGGAGGAGCTGACGAGCTCATACTCCCGACCGCAGCCCCCAGGAGACGTCCTGGAGGTGTCCGGGGCCTGAAACAGTGGCCCATCCGGGGTCTGAAACAGTGACCCATCCGGGGCCTGAAACAGTGGCCCATCCGGGGTCTGAAACAGTGACCCATCCGGGGCCTGAAACAGTGGCCCATCCGGGGTCTGAAACAGTGACCCATCTGCTTTCTGGAACTCAGTCCTCTTTAGACGCGTGATTTCTCTGGGAGACTCTCAAAACAGTCTCCGCCTGGTTTTTGCCTTTGGCTTATTGTCAAAACAGCGTAGTGAAAAAGTAGCGTGACCAGTATAATTGTGATGTTTGTTGTAGAATTTTGGTTGCTCGCACTGCTCTTGCCTTTGTGGTTTGTTTTCCTGTTGATCTGCTGTCTTTGCCTTCGTTGTGGAAACTTTGGGAGAGTGTGCTACTGTGAATAGTTTTGTAACATTCCTCAAAACCACACAGGTCTCTGCCAGGTTTTGCTTTCGGTTTACTAGCAACAGCGCGCAGCGAAGCTAAGTGTTGCCTGTATTGTATTGTTGTTCTTGTGTTCGTTAATAGTTTTAAAATGGGACAAACTGTCGCGACACCACTTAACCTTACTTTACAGAACTGGAGGGATGTGCAAACATCAGCTCACAATCTTTCAGTAGAAGTTAAAAAAAAAAAAAAAAAAGAAAATGGATAACTTTTTGTTCATCAGAATGGCCCACTTTCAACTGTGGCTGGCCACGTGAAGGAACCTTTAACCTAACCATTGCCTTACAGATCAAGGCCAAAGTTATGGACCCGGGACCACACAGACACCCAGACCAGGTCCCTTATATTGTTACTTGGGAAGCTCTTATTCTAGAACCTCCCCCGTGGATGAAACCCTTCTTATCTACCCCGGCCCCCCAAATCCCTACCCCCTTAACCCTTCCATCTGCCCCTCAGCTCTCTCCCCCACTCCTTCCCTCTCCAATTTCCCAACCTCAGCTTTCTCTCCTTCCCGGGAGTTTAGCCATGGTCGGCCACTCCCATCTGAAGTCGCTTTTTCTGTTTGGCGCCTGTCTGTTTTTGTGTTTCTGTTTAGTGTTAATTGTTTCTGTTGTCTGTTTTGTTGTCCTTAAAGGGATGGGGCAGCAACTAACAACCCCCTTAAGTCTGACTATAGATCACTGGAAGTCACAGCCTGAGCCGAGATTGTCAGGTTTTGGGAACTTGCTTGTTTGTCAATTATGAAATTGCCACTGACCATCTGCAGGTGGCCTCAGTTAGATCTCAGCCTCGGGCCTTGGCTCAGGGGGGTCTGAGCGTGGGGGAGAACCTGTCAGTCTGAGGGAACGGCCGCTAGGGACTTCCTTCCCTTGCCCTAAGATGACTGGGAATTCGCCTCTGCCTTGGAAGACCCCCGGGTCAACGTCTGCAGGACTCTAAGAGAAAAATCCTCCGGAGGTGAGTAGGGGGGTTGAGTCCCCTGGTAAGTGAATGGTGGTGAGATGTCGCCCTATTCACTGAGACTTGATTCTGTCTTTGTGGCCACATGTTTGTCTTGTTAACTTTAGTGTGTTTGTTTTATGGGGTAGGAAAGTTCTGGGTGAGTGTGGCAGGCTCACCCAGCAGACTCTGGATTCAGCTTGCTGAGTGGGAACAGCACAGAGTTCCGGTAGGGATAAACTGGGGCCCATTAGTCCCCAACTCAGCCTTCAGTTCTTGTCTAGTTCTGTTTTTAGAATTGGTACCAGTTTTAAATGTGGATCCTTGGTTTTTGTGTTTATCTGTGTTTTTGTTATTTATTTATTTAAACATCTCTGAGGGAATAAAAGTTCCAGCTGGGCCTAGTCACAGACCTGCTATGCCCACCCTCCCCACGAGGCATGAAGGGTTACTGGGCTAGTTTGGTTCCCTTCAAGCCTCAGGCTGCACCTTCTCCCAGTGGAGGCTGCTGGAGGACAGGTGAGGGCGTAGAAGGCTGTGTACCTGGATTGGACTTTTCAGCTAGTTCTGTCTAAAATTGGGTTAAAAAAAAAAATCAGGCCAGTTTAGTCTTAGGTGACTCCCTCCCTCAGCCCTCCTCCAACTCAGAAGAGATTCATAAGCCTTGCTAACAAGCAAGCTCTGTGAAAATGAAGCACAACAAAGGTACCTAGTTCTAAAAGAAATACTGTCTTAAATTTTTTTGTTTAAAACCTTTAGAAAGTGTACGTACAACTGATTTTGATTTTTGCGTGCTTTAAGATCTGTGTGTTTTGTGTGTGTCTGTGAACGTGTTCAAAGATAAAAAAAAAATTGTCAGCATGCTGTAACAATTGGGTGATTTAAATTTAAATTTCAAAAGGTTATGAGGTTTGGACATTACCAAAATTTTTAAAAATCTTCACATTGTTTTAAATGGCTTTTTAAAAGGTTCTTTAACTTGCAAATTAGAAAATCTGGTATTTTAAAAACTAATATTTTAAAATGCATAAGTCTGTTTATACTGTAATCAAGTTATCTGGCTTAACAAAAATGCATTGGCTGTTTGGGGTCTAATTCCCTTGGCTAAAATTTGGGGATAAAAATTAGAAATTTAAATGTAAAGGTTAGTTTAACACTGTCAAAGATGTTACCTGTTCTATCTAAAACTGTATTTCATTTGAGAACCAAGAGAAGAGACGGGGAAAAACTTAGAAACCAACAGAAGACCTATCTTTAGGGGTGAAGGGTGAACAAGCAGAAGTGCAGTTCAGCTGGTCATGCAGTGGGACAGGCCCTGGGAGGAGTCCAAGCATGATGAGGCAAACTGGCACAAACGCAGTTCATCTAACCCTAAAGAGTCAGATTGGGTGTGTGCCTGCCTATTCCATAGGAGGGGCCAAGTGGCCCATCATTGTTCTGTCTCTTTTCCCTGCAGATAGGCACTGAAAACATGATGGTTAAAATGAATGATGTGATGATCTGATTAGTATTACTAAAACTTTCCCTTGGATGTGTTAACATTAAAATTAGGAAGGCCTTAAAAAGAGGGTAAAAAGTTATTTGTATAATGTGGCTTACTTTCAATTATGTTCTGCAATTAGGATGTTTTTAAAAAGTTATAAAGATGTTAAATCTAGCTTTGTGGTATAGTAAAGGTGACTGTAATTCTTGCATTAAGGAAAATTGTCATTTGAGTTTAAAAATCTTAATGTGTGTCTGTTTTAAAACAAGCAGCCAAGAGACAATGAGTGACACTTGGCCTCAAGATTTCAAGGGATCTTTTCAAAATGCAAATAAAAACTAAAGTATAAAATATTAAAGGTGATTAATAAGAGGTTTAAAAAAATAGGGAATGGATTTTTGGATATAAAGTTTAAATGTAAAATCATTCTTGACATTGGCCTCAATGTGCAAAAAAAAAAAAAAAAGGAAAAAAGAAAAAATTAGGATTATCAAAATAATTGCTATTCTAGTTTGCTCTTCTAGGTTTTTTAAGTTTCCAGCAAGCCCAAAGCAAAGCACAGAGGATTCTTACAAGTTGTCAGATGTAACTTTGACTCTTAATAAGTTTCAGGTAAGAGCATGCTTAAAAGCTACTTCTATGTTGACCACCTTGTTGCTTTTAATTGGAGTAAAATGGCCTTTTGTAAGACTCATTGATCTGCAAACCGGTTCAAAGCCAGCCCGGGCACAAAAAGGTCCCTGTGAGACTGTCACCTCTACTCAGCCAGCAGAGTGCTGAAAGAGCAAGCAGAAATGCTTTGGGACTCACAGTGGCAGAGTACTAGCCCTGGACTGAAGAGTTAAGGGACAGCATTCAAGCCCCGAGTCTGGGACTCAAAGTGGCAGAGTGCTAGCCTTGAGCTGTAGAGCTGAGAGACAGTGCTCAGGCCCTGAGTTCAAGTCCAGCAACCAGCTAAGGAAAATGCCAATGAGGCATTTATCCCAATGTAGAGAAGACACTCCTGGGACAAAAAGCAATGGTGGAGCATCCAGAGGCAGTAAGCCACTGCTTGGATGGCAGAAATGTCAGATCCTAGAGTCATTTGTGCGTGGCCCTTCAAAACTGATCAGAGCCGGGAGGTCATAGGAAGATAGTTTGGAAGCATGCCTAATGTTCATGACTACCTTGTAAGGGACAGGAACTTGCCAGTCCTCTGTGATAGTAAAAAGCTAATGTTATAAAATGTGGGGGGTAGTTTAAATCTTAACCCCTTTATGTGCCAAAAGCTCTAATTGGCAGTAATATTGAGCTGACACCAGTTACATGAAATTCATCTTCTCAGGAAAAAGTTTGTAAACCTGAGAGTGTGTTTCTATTGATATCTGTCTAAAGGCCTGCAAAGGTAACTCAGGCATTGTGTTAGGGTTACTAAAGATCACATTCCTAAGTCATCCAGAAAGATGCTTTTACAAACCAGAGTGCTAAACAAGCTATACTGCTATAGCTGGAAAAAAGGTCTGTGCAGTTGTCAAAAGTTAAATATTGTTCTTAATGACTTCTAACCCTGATGGCCTCTTTGTAAAATAGGCTAAGGTTATAGGCTCCTGGCTAGGTAAGATCAACGCCCCTAAAGTCAGCTTGAAGAAGTTACAGAAGATGGACCTTCGCCCTTCTACCCCCATTTTAAGATCAAGAGTCCAGAGTCAGTTTTTGAAAAATGAGGCGAAATAGATAAAATAATTTTTAATAAGGGCATAAAAAATAGTGTTAACTGCCTTCTGTGTCTATTTACAAAAATATCTGGTTAGTAAAAAGTTGTGATTTTGGTAAATTGTCCTGAGCTATTGTTTAAAAGATCTTAAAAACCAGCAGGATCAAAGCCTGCCAAGCCTAGGCAATGTATCTTTAACCAGTCTGTGTAGGAATTTACAGCCCAGCATGAGGTGTGACAACAGTCCCTTGGAGCCACTGAGAGACCCTGCTGTTCCGGTTGCTGCTGCTGCTGCCTGACGGCCTGACAGTCACTTGGAGGAACTCCTGCTTGATTCCATCACCTAAGTCTGCTTCATGGTTGACTGCTGCTAAATCTAAGATCTTGTGGGACATTCTTTTGGGTGATATCCAGAAACCCTCTCTTCCCACAGTGGATATTGGGGACAAGGATATCACTGGCTTGCTTGTCTTAGGCACTCCAGTGCATAGTAACTGGAAATCCACTCTATGTTCACAGCCTAGTTTGACTCTAATATGGTAATAACCTGAGTGTGTTATCAATAGAGGTAATACTCTTAGCCTTAAAATCTAGCAAGCTTCTGCATCACGGTGGTGCCTTAAGGCTGTTCTAAGATAAAGGTTCCGCAAGCCAAAGGAAAATTGGGCAGTTTTAAACTACAGCCACAAAGATGGTCAAGAGATTGTAAAGAAAGAGGGTGGTAATGAAAGCCTTGGGAAAGGAATTGTAAAGAAAGAAGGAAGGGGGCCTATGTGTAGCCTTAAAGGAAGAATGTTGTTTTTATGCTAACAAAACAGGAGTGGTAATCAGGACCGCCTATCGGTCGTGCAGGCCCTAGTATTAACCCAACAATATCATCAACTTAAATTAACGGAGGAATCTCCAGTTGAATGAAGGATTTCATTCAGGCAAAAAGAAAATGGGGGAATGAAAAGACCCCAGACCCCAGAATACGTTCATCCATTGAGCTCTTTAAGAAAAACCACTGCCCCTTCCCCTACATAGCTAAGAGAGCAAGCAGGACGCAGGCAAGTCATTAACCACTGAGTCACCGCCTGCAGACCTCAGCATGACTCTAACACATGCCCTAAAACCAGGCATTCCTGAAAAATAGCCGACCCTCCCGTCCCTTCCTGTAAAACTTAGCTATAATGGCAGGGTAGGTCAGGAGGTAATAAATCACTTGTCAAAATTAGGGAACGAACAGTTTCGGTGCATGACGACCAGCACAGACTTGCCGGGGCAAGTACCGACACGTCAGCTTTCCCCCAACCCCACCTGCCCCATCTGGCCAGCTTAACCTGACCAATCCCCACCCTGAGCGTAATTTGAAATTAACCAATCAATACTCTGTAACCAAGCATCTTGCTTCTGTAACCTTGCTTCTGCTGTCCATAAAAAGAGGGTGCTTTCAAGCACTCGGCGCGCAAGTCTCCCGATAGACTATGTCGCCCCGGGTACCCGTGTAACCGGTTCTCAGACATTCAACCCGAACCTTGTGGATTTCGAGGTTGAGTGCACCTGGGAGCCGAGGGCTTGCCCAAATAAACCTCTTGCTGATTGCATCCGCACAAGTGGTCTCGTTGTTCCTTGGGGAAGGGTCTCTTCTGATTGAAGGACACCCCACGCCGGGGGTCTTTCAACTTTTACTCCAATTAAAAGCAACAAAGATGGTCATTGGAAGTAGTTTTATAAGCATGGTTTTACTTATTAAATTACATTTGACAAACGTGTCCTATCTTTTACTGTGGGCCTTCCGGCAACTGTTACAAAAAACTTTAGGGGCAAACCTGAATAATCCTATTTTTTTTTTTTTTACTTTGAAATAAACCTTTAGGAAAATTTTATCTTTTAAACTTGTCTGGGAGGTCAGCCACTCCCCACAACTTCTCAAATTTTTACAAGGGGGATGTCATTTTAAATCCTTTTTGTGAAGTTATGTTAATTTGCATTTAAATGCATCATTGAAACACTGGGCTGTATATTCTTTGCCTGTAGGCTGTCCTGTGGGCAGTGAATAGAAAGAGTGGCCATATTTTTTTTCTGCAGTCTGAGTTACATTTAGGAATTTACCTCCAATTGTAAAATAGTATAGAAATCAATTTCTATCCTTTGCTCATACACCCTGTATGGTCTAACTTCTGGCGATTAACATTTACAGAACCAAATATCTAATGTGGCTTGTGTTTTACCCTTAATTAACAGGCTTTTGGTCATGTAAGATGAAGCAAGGCCAGAGTCTGAGAGAGACTGTGGCATCTCCCAGCATGTATGGACTGTTGCACCTCCTGTTGGTAACCTGCAATATTTCTACATATACTGGTTAGAGACCTGGTTTACATTGTCTTTTGCAGGCTGGTGCCACTGGTTTAGGCAGCTGTGCCTGGGCATAGTCACTCTGCTCCCTTGATCTTAATTGAAGTTGATCGGCACACAGGGGAGAAAACAGAGAATGAAACCCTTAGCTTTAGTTTACTAGCCATGGTCAGTGTACAATAGTTAACTCTTAGCATAGATGGACATAGGAATGACATAATTCACAGCCAACTTAGTTACCAATTTCATTTACTTTGTAAAGGACATTGTCTTTTTTAAGTCCTTTTCCAAGGTCTTTTAAAACTGCCTGTTTTTTCTTTGGCTTAGTCAGGTCACAAAGTTTTAAAGCAATTTAGATTAATTCACAGCTTCCATTGACAAAGATTTTTAGTAGGCAGAGTAACCTTGAAACCATAATCACTTACATATAGTCAAATAAGACACAGACAGACATGTTTGTGCACAGATTATAGAGCATGCTTAGATTTTAAAATAGACTTTTAAAGTTTTGAAATTTTAGTGGAACTACTTTTCTAATTATGAAGGAACCATGTGGTCAGTTTAAAATACAAAACTTTGCCAACAAGAAACCAAATGAACAGGAGGCAATAGGAACATACACTTGGCCTAGCATAATGGCACCACAGGACAGGGGAGGGGGAAGGGGTAGTACCAAGCTGAAGTACCAAGATGCCAATTTGGCACATCCACCACTTGCTCAGTGCTAGAGAGAAGATTAATACACTTTTGGTAATATCCAAACTTGTTGGCCTTTATTTCGGTGAGTTTAGACTTAAACTCACCCATTTTCTATCTAATGAGTAGAAACAAGCAATTACTGGTTACATTCTTCCAGGGCTTAACCAACGCGTTTAGCATATGAAATACTTGTGAAAGAGGTTACAAGCAGGTAATTTTGGCAAGAGGGAGAGTTTAAGGGGAGGGGGAGAGAGAGAGAGAGAGGTACTTGCTCAAGCACTCTCAGAAGTGGAGTTTTAAATCTGGGCCAAATTTAACTGATGGGGAACCAACAGCCCTCCAAGGCCAGGTGGCCTTAATGTAAAGAAATTTAGTGTCCTTCCCATGGTAAGTGACCTGAAGCCATTTGCCTACAGTAGAGTGTCCTCTACAGTGCAGGTTGGCTCCTGAATAGGTGGTGGCCCCACCAGTGGAGACTGTCCTTATGTTGGTCCAAGGTGGGTCCTTGGGCCATGGTAGGCCCCTAGTGGCTAATTCTAGCACTTGGCCAAGTTTTTGGTCAGATGGTGAGGGTGGGGCTCAGTTAGCCCAGAAAGGCTCAGGTGGCCTTACCACTGATATTGGAATCAGAAACCCCGACCTCGGACAAACTTGTCACTTACCCTGGAGTGGGAATTAATTAGTGGGGCTGGATGGGCTGGTAGAGCGCTCAGTCAGGAGGAAGTTACCTTGATGGTCCTCTGGTGACTGGAGTGAAGGATCTCAGAATAGGTCCCAGGGAAGCTGGTTGAACTCCCTTCTGAGGTGCAGGGGGAGCAAATGCACTGGGGAACCTATCCCAGTATGGAGCCACCAATGAAAGAGGATCAGACACATCCATCCTATGGGACCATGCAGAGGCAGGCAGGCAAAGGAGAAAGATTACAAGGTTTATTAGAGGAGCCATATTTCCCCCAAGAGGGAGCACATGACCTCCATCACCATCCTGGTAGCAGAAGTATCTGAGAGAAAAGGAAGTGAGGTAGATAGGAGTTCTGGTGGGTCTGGGTGGAGAGAGGGAGAGGCCAGTTGTATGGAGGGAACTCCAGAAATGGGAGGGGGCCCAGATGTGGGTGGAGCTGAGGACCAAAGGTGAGCAATCTACAAACTGCAGTTCAAAGCCAGTCCAGGCAGAGAAAGATTATCATCTCTAACTAGCCAGCAGAGTGCCAAAAAAGTGGGCAGAGTTGCTTTGGAGTCCGAAGTGGCAAAGCGCAATCCTTGTACTGGAGAGCTGAAAAACAGCACTCAGGCACTAAGTTCAAGTCCAGTGACCAAGGGAAATGTCAAGGTTGCATTTACCCTAACATAGAAAGAGGCACTGCTGGGACTTTGGCAATAATGTTTGGCTCTTCTAAAATTGATCAGAGCTGGAGGTCATGGCAAGCTAGTTTATAAGCATGCATAACTGGGCAAAAACTTGTCAACCATTTGTAATAGTTGGCTGTAAAAGGCTGAGTTTGTGAAATGTGGGGAATAGCTTAAATCCAAACTGCTCTGTATGTGCTTAAGACCCTAATTGGCAGTAAATTCTGGGCTGACACTAACCAAATAAATTTGTTTAAGAATAAAATATGAAATTGTTAGGACCAGATCGAAAGTAAACAGATAGGGTATTAATTAGAACAAGGAAGGAGAAAATTCAAATTTAACTGAGACAAATAAGTCCCAGGTAAGCAGAGAAACATTGGTATAAACACCAAAATAAAACAAAATTGTGGTCTGATAATTACTAAAAAGATCATTTATATCAGGATTTAGACCAAATGTTAAATTTTCAAAGATAAGGGCTTAAGTAGAGAGTTAAGCACCAGGAGCTACACTAAACATCTGTATGCCAAAGGATGGGCTGTCCCACCTAGGCTATTTGAGGAGCTAAACAATGCTTTCGCCCATTTGGGGAGGTAATGTTTTCCTAGAATTTCAAGGTAAGACTTGTCCCACCTCCAGGCCTTGAAGCTGGGTACAATGCCCCCATCTCCAGCCTAGATACCAGGATGTCTACAGGCAGTTGTTTGGACTCAACCACCCTATTTGCCTTAATGCAATTTGTAATCACTAACTGTTAGTTCTGCTTTTATAACTTGTTTGTCAATTACAAAACTGCCACTGAACACCTACAAGTGGAACTTCTTATGGATCTTACCTTTAAACATCCTAGACTATTTAAATCTTTTACAAACCAAAGTACTAAACAGGCTATGCTGCTATAGCCCCCCCCCCCAACAGGGTCCATACAGCTATTAAAAGTTAAAAAATTATGTCTAAACTCTAGTTTGGAATAAAATGTAATTAGTAAAAAGTTGTCACCTTGACAAACTACCCCACACCATATTATAAAAGCCAGTGTACAACCAGAAAAATATTAGGGGAGTTTACTAAAGTTAGTCCCTAGGAAAACTTCTTTAATCAACCTGTGTAGACTAATGCCAACTGTTTACACACCCATAAAACATTTAAGCTTCAATTATAAAAAAAAAAAAAAACGAAAAAGGGGAATCCCCAAGGGAAACTTTTGCCTTCACCTTATTTAAATTTTTAAAATTTCACTCAAAGTGATCCTTTCACTAAAGCTGAAAAGCATTTTATCCCTCTAGCACCACCTCACTATCTATTCCCATATGGTTTAAAAAATTTAATCAATGAAGACTAAGAGTAATGCCCCATAAGGGAAAACAGTGTTTCTATCATTCCAGATGGATCCACTGGCAACATCTGGGTCCCTTTTTGACTCATCCGACCTCCAGAGAAGCAAAAACAACACAACACAACCCTGAGGAAGAAGATCTAGTACGCAGCTTCGCAGACCTAAGCTTTAAGTCCCGAGGAAGCCATCATCCTTATCTTAAGAAAACCAGCTTGACCCCACCAACATGGGGTCAGAATAAGGTGTTGACACAAGACCGAAGCCACCCTGGTCAGTACAAAAACCCCTAGAATACCTGAATATCTGTTTTGGCCGTGATTGCACTGCTTGTGAATACATCTGCAGTGAACATGCATATTGGGCCTATGTCCCTCACCCACCATTGTTAAAATTAGTGGATTAGCTAGACCAAGGTCCGGTGGCGTATACAAATGACAGCACGTATTTTCCGCCACCATGGGATCATGCAGACCCTACTCATCCAGGTGAGGAAGGAATACCTTATATTATTTCCTTAGGATTTGAGTCTTTACCACTGTGTTTAGGGACATCACCTTGCTTACCAACCAGAAGACAGGTATGGGCATACATCTTGCCTGATGATAAGATCAACAATCATATGGGGCTATTCAGAACAAGTTCCTTAAATTTTATTGGTCAGGATCATTCTTATACAAATAAGACTGGGCAACCACCTAACCTAGTATGCCAGGACATTAATTATTGAATTGGGTTTATGTTTCTATTCAGTGGTCTCAGTGTCAAAACCCTAGAGGAAAGATTATACAGCATAATGATAACATCTCATTTATAGATTGAGGTCCTCATGGATGTTTCATTGCCAATTATTCTGAAAAGCATGTTGGTGATTGGTATACTAATAATTCTTCTGACGGTGACGTCTATACAATGGAGTTATAAATCATGTAGAACCCATTGGCTTGCTCACCTGACATGATGGAGGCCTTGTGCCTCGTAGGCCACATATAAATTTCAGGGGACACTTAGGGCCTGAGCAGTGGCATTTATAAAACTTGCCACCCAATTTTATACAACTCAGAATTGGATTGGTCACTTTACTAGGGCCCATGAGGCAAATTATACATTTTACAGGAACCATTCTTCTACTGTACAGGGTTGTATTAAACTTTCCTATGTACTAGCCCACAGGGACAGTGTCAATCAATGAGAACCCACGCAGCCAGGACTCTTTACATGCTTAAATCATACTATTTCTTTTAATATGCCTTCTCAGTCTCTCTTGATATTAAGATCTCGCTTAGGGGTCTGGGTGCCTGTTAACCTCACCCGACCTTGGCAGGAGAGCCCCACTGTTGGTTTGTTGAAAGGAGTCTTCCAGCAACTGCTGAAGAGAACTAGGAGATTCCTGGGTCTGAGTGTAGCTGTGATCCTTGAAATGATTGCTATCACCATGACTGCTGCGACTGCTGGAGTGGCCCTGCATTCCTCCATCCAAACCAAGGACTTTGTAGAGAAGTGGCTGGACTGTCACCAGCTATGGACTCATCAGCACAATATTAAACAGGACATTGATTCCCGTCTGAACACACTGCAACACAGGGTGCAGTGGATGGGAGACTAGATAATTGATCTGCAGAAACAGCTAACCTTCAAGTGTGATTAGAGCTCAATAAACTGTGCATCACTCCTACTTGATTCAACACTTCTAACATTACTTGGCAGGGACTTCACTACCACCTGCCAGTCTTGCAAGGAAATTTGACTTGGGACATCCACTAGTTACAGCAGGAAGTCATTGAGACTTTCTTGGCACAACTCCCTGGGGTGGGATATGAAGGTCTGGCTGAGGGAATTGCATCTGTGCTAAACCAATTGGACCCTCGTACCTGGTGGCACAGTTTTAAACATAGTGTTTCTACAGATCGATTGCATTATGTCTTGTCAAGATATTGCTGTCTACATTCCAAAATAGTTTCTGCAAATCCCTCCTGCAAAGGATCTCTTGCTTACAGTTGTACTTAAAAAACAAAAAAGGGGGGAGATGTCAGAGGCATTGACTGGCATAACCCCATTTGTTGCTGTTTCCACAGTGGGATCTGGGGACACGATGTGTGGTATAGGCAAGAAGGGACTACACCATGTGGGTATAGACAAAATTTATTGAAACATCACATGCTTATATACAGCACACAAGCAGGAGAAGTAAATCTTCAGTCAGGGGCAGAGAGTTAAACAGTTTTATGGGAGCACAGGCAATGAGAGTTTAAACAGAAAAAGCTAATCCTTGTCAACAAATGTGGAGCAGTTCCACTAATCAAGGTTGTAAAAGTAGGTAAAGCACAGGTGATTACACATAGGGGGAGTCTCCAGGCATTGTTCTACGTGGTTAAGTAGATGAAGCAGGAATGGTACTTTGAGCAAACCATTACCTGAGTCTTGCACCGGGGGCAGAACCTTTGCCCAGCATGGAGGAAGGGGTGTCCCTTCCTCCCCGAGAAGAATTGGAAGTGGTCCTGTGGCTCAGGTGGTAGGGCACTTGCTTTCAGCTGAAAAGCTGAGGGACAGCGCCCAGGCCCAGAGTTCAAGCCCCACGACCAACAAAAATAAATAAATTGGAAGGAAAGAATGCATGCCTGCATGCACCCTCAGGGCACACAGGTGCTCAGATGGGGTTTTGTAGGCCTATGCCTCCAACACCCATCTGAACCCCTCTCCTTTTGCTCCAGATCCAGCTCCCAGATCTTAGGCCGATTGGGTGGAAGGGGGTTGTGTCAATCCTGGAGTTTTTCTCCGCCTCTGGCTGTGCCTGAGCAGCTGCAGGAGCCCTGGCCCATGCTGCACGAGGCAGCAACAACTGCTGCAGTCGCTGCTGCAAGTTTGGCCATTTGGCTCCACTCCTGCCTGGTTGCCCTGACACTGGAGGAGTCTCGCTGACTCCTTTGCTGTTTCACACTGCACCTCCAGCCTAGGGATGAGCCCAGGAAGCTCGGCGCTGGAGCCTTTGAGGCCTGAGGTCAGCCACTGGAGGGATTTGGAGGGGCTTCCCTGACTGCAGGGTCTGGCCTGAGGAGCCTGTGCCCCAGCCATGGCTGCTTGCTGCTTCTCACTGTTGCTCAGAAGAAGCGGCGGTGGCGGCGCTGGCCTGTAGCCGGCTTGCTTGCTCCCTCCGAGGCTCTTACAGTAGTGTTACTGGCAGAACAATATCCCAACTGCTCTAGTACTATTTTATTGTATTTTAAAAATAAAAGACTTCATGGGCCCCATAAGTGCTTTATAAAATATGACTGGCAGCCGCTATTTAAATAAATGTGAGAATTCAGGAGGTTTTTTTTTTTTATCTTCCTAAGTGATTTTTTTTGTCTGTCTTGGGACTTGAACTCTGGGCCTGGGTGCTGCTGTCCCTTAGCTCTTCAGCTAAAAGCTAGCACTCTACCACTTGAGCCACAGGAACACTTAGGTTTTTTGGTGGTTTATTGGAGATAAGAGTCTCATGGTCTTTCCTGCACTGGTTGGCTTTGAACCAGATCTCAGCTTCCTGAGTGGCTAGGATTACAGGCAGGAGCCACTTGCGCCCAGCTCTAAGTGATCATTTTAAAGGCTAAGCATGATAGATCACTCCTGTAGTACCATCGACTTGGGAGGCATAGATTGAGAGGACTGCAATCCAAGACCAACCCAGGCAAAAAGTGAGATCTGATCACAATCATCAAGCTGGGCTGATTCCAATAATCTCAGCTAGATGGGAGGCTGGTCCTGGGATGGGAAGAAAACAGGATGCCCTAACTTAAAAACTAAAGTACAAAAAGGCCGTGGTGTGGATTAAGAGTTAAACACCTGCCTAAGCATGAAATCCTTTGTATAAACCCTAGTACTGAGAAAAGGAGGGAGGGAGGAAAGCAGGAAGGGATATAGGGGAGGGAGAGAGATGTTATTTCATTAATTTTACATTTTTCCTAACACCATTCATTTTGAGTTTCTTTTGCTCAAGACTAGCACTCTGCCACTCAAGCCTCAGTACCACTTCCAGCCTTTTCTCTTTATGTGGTACTGAGGAACCAAACCCAGGACTTCATGTATGTGCTAGGCCAGCACTTTATTACTAAGCCACATTCCCAATCCTTCTTTTATTTTGTAAGATGAGGTTTGGTTTTGTGTTCTTCTCTTGGCATGGAACTTAGGCTAGTCTCGACCTAACTTCTGACTCAGCCTCCTAAATTCAGAGATTGCAAACATAGACCACCATGCTCAGCTCAGGATTCCTTTGAGAGAATCATCTTTTCAGAGACAGAGTTATTCTGTCTTCCTTGGATTGGATGGCCTTTTGCTTTTGGCATTGTGTTAATCCCATTTCTTGTCCTGATATATTTCTCCTCTTAGATCAATAGAAAAATTTCAGGTTCCCAACTTGAAGCCTATTGGTGTCATCCAATAATATCACAAAACTTGTGAATACCATTACCTGGCATCATGGGCATGCCAGCCAGCTAAAACTCAGCTATCAGATGGGCTTGGGCTCCAACAATGCAGGCATTTCTCTGCATAATCTGAAAACTGTCATAGATAATGTTGGTTTATCCCATCCTGTTTTCAGCTGCTTGCCATTCTGAGCTTTATATGTTTTTGCATTCTTTTATTTATTTATTTATTTATTTTGAGTCATGGGCCTTGATCTCTGGGCTTGGCTTGGGTGATGTCCCTGAGCTTTTCAACTCAAGGCTAGCACTCTATGACTTGAGCCACAGAGCCACTTCTGGTTTTCTGCTGGTTTATTGGAGATAGGAGTCTCACGGACTTTCCACCCTGGGCTGGCTTTGAACCACGATCCTCAGATCTCAGACTTCTAAGTAGCTAGGATTACAGGTGTGAGCCACCTGTACCCGGCCCTGACTGAATCTTGAAAAGAGAAGACAGGAATAGGTCAAGAGACAGACAGTATCAAAAAGGGGATGGGAGGGATCGAGAGTCCTGACTGAGCAGTGGATCCATATAAAGTCTGATCAGACTTACTCCAAACATGAAGGAACATCTTCAGTCTGGATGTGGGATGCCTATAAACATTGTCAGGGACATGAAATGAGCAGGGCTGGGATGAGGGTTTTAGAGAGCACTGTGGGATGAAGTGTCATTAAAAACTCTCAGCTCTGGGGCTGGGAAGTTGGCTCAGTGGTAGAGCGCTTGCCTTGCATGCCTGAGGCCCTGGGTTCGATTCTTCAGCACCACATAAGCAAAATAGAATAAGCCGGAAGTGGCGCTCTGGCTCAAGTGGTAGAGCACTAGCCTTGAGCTGAAGAGCTGAGGGACAGGGCACAGGCCCAGAGTTCAGGCCCCACAACCGGACCCTCCCCCCCCAAAAAAAAACCCTCTCAGTTCTGACAGCACAGATCAGGTGTATGTCTTGGGAGTCCCCTGTTGTGCCGTGGCAATGCTCTTCCTGTGTATGTCTGCCTAGAGGGGGAGGTGTTTGCTCCTTATTTGTCATTAATTCTAGAGGACAGAGGAGCCCCATGAGTCCAGTAAACAGATGCTTTCTGGCAGCTTCTCACAGTGTTTCCTCCAGGCAGCACCAGGCTCTTTACTTGCTCTGATGAGGCAGCTGCATATGGGTCTGTAGGAATTTCTTGTCAAGAAATTAGAGAGTCATTCATTCATTACTCTAGAACAAAGAATGGCAATGCCTAACTATAGGTTGCTTTGTTATTCCAATGTGTGTGCTACTGGCACTGGCTTGTCTCTTCAGTCTGCACAGGCTCAGGACAATACTATAGTCAGCTCTGACACACCAGCTTACACCCAGTCACTACTCAGAATGTGATGTCAAAGCTACGGTAATAGATGACAAGGCTGTTTAAGTCAGAATAATATCACAGCAGAATGCACTATGATATCTTTTTGCTCCTCTGATTTAACAGCTTCTAAGCTAGTGTTTCCTGGCTTTCTATCCTTGTGGCCTAGTATGAGAGCCATCTAGGTTGATGCAATGCATCAGCCAGGAGAAGGGTGTCTATAGTCAGAGTATGACACAAAAAATAGCATCTGTGGTGGAGGTTAGACTTGGTGTTGGATTATAATTAAGCGCTTGCTGCAAAGCTGGGAACCATGGAAATGGACTGCCATTGTGAAATGGACATGGGATAATTTAGGAGACAACAAGGATCTGAGTAGCTCTCACCTGTAATCCTAGCTACTCAGGATGCTGTGATCTGAGTACTGAGGTTCAGAGACAACCTAGGCACAAATATCAGATAGTTACTTTCTTCCAATTAACTAGCAAAAACTGGAACTAGAGCTGTGGCTGAAGTACTTACTAGCCATAAGAAAAAGAGCTAAGGGTCAGCACTGAGCACATGCTAGCATGAAAAAAATGAGAAAGATTTAAGAAGGGAAATTACAAGAAACTTACTGTGAACAATTAGACCTCTAATTATCTTTCTTTTTATTAGCAAGTATTGGTTGTACAAGGAGGAGGTTGTGAAGTTCCCATACATGTATACAATGTATCACAGTCATACCCCCTCCATAACCTACCCAGTCTTATTTCCAGTTAACACGAAAAAGCCAGAAGCAGTGAGGTAGCTCAAGTGGAAGGGTCCCAGCCTTGAGCAAAAAACTGAAATGACATTACCAGGTCCTGAGTTGAAGCCCTAGTACAAGGACCACCACACCCAACAAAAATAAAACATTCCATGGGAATGAATGTAGATCTTGTAACATACAACTACAGAAAATAGTAATGTCTGGCATTGAGCTTCCTTAAATTATAAATAACATGAGGAAACTGTTAGGTTTTTAAAAAGAGGTAGCCGAGTAAGAACTGCACCAGCACGCACGTGGTATTCAGGTAAGGGGTAGTAGACCTGCTGGGACCAGGCAAGGTTGGCACTCCACGTGGCTGGGAAAGGCCTGGGAATGAGAGAGAGCTGGGAAAAGAGGAAAGAGAGAGAGAAAAGAGCCAGAAAAGAGCAGAGAGAGGGGTAAGAACAGTAGCACTCACGTGGTATTCAGGTTAAGGGGTAGACCTGCTGGGACCAGGCAAGGTTGGCACTCCACGTGGCTGGGAAAGAGAGAGAGAGCAAGAAAAGAGCAGCAAGAGGAAGAGAAGAAGAGCAAGAGCAAGAGCAAGAGCAAGAGAGCGTCTGGGCCTGGGTTAGGCCTTATGTAGGGTATGGGCGGGGAAAGGTGTGGCCACATCAAATTCAGATGTGACCTCAGCGGATGCAGATGTGACCTCTTCCAGGTATCCCAGTTGCCTAGGTAACGCAGGTACTGGGTGGAGACTTTGCTGCGAGGAGGGTGGAGTCTGCTGGCCATCCAGGAGCGGACCTTACATTCCAGCCTTTTAATAATCATGAAATAGGGCGAGGATTCTCTCTGGCTACTTCCTGCTGACAAGGGGCGTCGACAATAGGGGTAAAAGGCTGGAATTTGGTCTCCTCCCAGAGAAGGCAGTGAGCAGCAGCTGTCCCTTGGTGGCGTGAGTCCTTAGATGAAATCTGGAGAAGTCTCATGAGCATTGAGGGGCTGGAAAAAAATACTAGAGAGCAAATAAATGGCAAGGGGAAGGACTTGGGCTGAAAATGTTGTTAGAAATGTCCCTAGTTACTTCTGACATCTGGCGACTAGGTAGAGAAGTCAAGTGACAAAGGCAAGAATATAAATTCCTGTTCAGTTAATAGGTAGACAGGTATAGACACTGGCTGGGTAGGCTTCTTACTTCTACTGACCTCCAGGCTCAGGTTAATTTTGAAAGGGCAGGCACAAAGTAGGTGATGTGACATCATCTCCTCTTACTCCTTTCCACGTTCCCTTGTTCCCCAGACTGGCTGAGTCTAGGTGCTCGTTGCTGGGATGGCTTGTCCCAGTTGGTATTCAAGATTTGAACTCAAGGCCTGGGCACTGTCCCTGAGCACTTCTGCTCAAGGCTAGCACTGAACCACTTTGAGTTATAGTACCACTAGTATTCAAGGAGGTTTGAACTCAAGGCCTGGGCACTGTCCCTGAGCACTTCTGCTCAAGGCTAGCAGGGAACCACTTTGAGTTATAGTACCACTTGCAGAGTTTAGCTGGGAGACAGAGTCTTAGGAATTTTTTAGCCCAAGCTGGCTTTGAACTGAAATCTTTGCCACAAAAGCCCTTTATTATTTCCAATTAAAGCAACAAGGATTTCAAGTAGAATAAGTAGAGCTTACCTGGTTCTTATCAAGAATTGCCAACAAATATTCTGAAATGACAAAACTCATTAGATGTGATGAGAATTTTAGCACAGATATACCCAGTATTTTATTTTATTTTATTTTAATTTTATTTTATTTGAGAACATACTGTACAGAGGGGCGACAATTACATGGGCAGGATAATGCATACATTTCTTACCAAGCATTGCAGCCTCCTCCTTTGTTTACCCTTCACCTCCCTTCCCAGCCTCCCCCCTCCCCCCACCCAATTATACCCCCCTCCCCCCCCACACCGACATTGTAAAGTTGGTTTTGACATGACATTTTATACCCAGTATTTTAGAACCACGTAGTCAGTAGTAGAATACACAACACAAAACAAAAAAGGCAAAACTTAAAACCTAAAATTTCGACAACATTTAGACATCTTTGCTAACAAAGCATATCAGCTGGTTGGGCGTCCATTACCAGGGCCTGTGAAAAGAGCAACTTGTTAGCAAGGCACCTTAGAATAGATGGAGTAGTAAACTTAGTGGAAGGTGAAGGGTCAGATGGGGCCAAATCCTTAAGCCACCACATGGCCAAGATGGCGAATTCAAGATGGCGAATCTCTGAAAGAATGCAAAGAAAGCCTGAATAGATTAAGCCTACATTGGCTAGCGTTTGAGAGGGAACCTAGAGGGGGGGGGGTCCCTGGGACCCAGCCTGCGTCGCACTCTTCAAGACACAGGCCAAAAAGTTATAAAAAAAAAAAAAAGGGTAGAAAGTTGCCCATGAATGGCAGAGAGAGAGCAAAGAGAGCCCGAAAGTAAACAGACTTCTGATCATTTACCATTGCAGTAGCAAAAACTGTGTACTTCTGAGAACGGCATAAAAATGAGGCTCTCTGGCTTTCCAGGGAGCGCAGGAGACATTTCAAAGGGGCTTCACGGCTTGGGCGTGATTCGCAGCACCCGATTAATGAGTAGGAGAGTCAGTCTGGTGAGTGAGGGAGAGCTGACCAGGCAGAAGCGGCGTCCCGACATCCCCCAGAGCCCTCTAGAGAGAGCAACAGAGAACCGTAGAGAGTAGCTCCACTCACCAGAGTAGAGAAGTGGTGTGGACGTGGATGTGAAGGCAGCAATGGTATCAATGCATTGATTCCGCCGCAGACAGACGGGTTTGCAAAAGGCCATCAGAGCAAAAAGGGAAGAACAAAAAAAATGAAAAAAGAAGCAAAAAACAGAGAAATCCCAGCTATCCTGACTATAAGCCTTTATCTGAGTCACGGTACCATTTATGTTAGGTTTCTAAAAAGAGGTAAGCCGAGTAAGAACAGCACCAGCACGCACGTGGTATATAGTAGTAGCCCTGCTGGGACCAGGCAAGGTTGGCACTCCACGTGGCTGGGAAAGGCCTGGGAATGAGAGAGAGCTGGGAAGAGAGGAAAGAGAGAGAGAAAAGAGCCAGAAAAGAGCAGAGAGAGGGGTAAGAACAGTAGCACTCACGTGGTATTCAGGTTAAGGGGTAGACCTGCTGGGACCAGGCAAGGTTGGCACTCCACGTGGCTGGGAAAGAGAGAGAGCAAGAAAAGAGCAAGAGCAAGAGCAAGAGCAGGAGCAGGAGCAGGAGCAGGAGCAGGAGCAGGAGCAGGAGCAGGAGCAGGAGCAGGAGCAGGAGCAGGAGCAGGAGCAGGAGCAAGAGAGCGTCTGGGCCTGGGTTAGGCCTTATGTAGGGTATGGGCGGGGAAAGGTGTGGCCACATCAAATTCAGATGTGACCTCAGTGGATGCAGATGTGACCCCTTCCAGGTATCCTAGTTGCCTAGGTAACGCAGGTACTGGGTGGAGACTTTGCTGCGAGGAGGGTGGAGTCCACTGGCCATCCAGGAGCGGACCTTACAGAAACAAAGGTCCAAAGTCTTTTTGAATAGCATTTTATTTTCTGAGGATAACAGAATAAGAAGACATTGTTATTGTCTGTTCTGTCACATGGTGTTAGATATAAGTATGGGATACTCTGCAGGAAGAACCTCTGTGCAACTTCTGAGGAAACAGAAGTTGGCTGTTCTTTTAAGGGTGAAGGAAATACTTTGTATCTTTTGATGGCTGTGAATCTATGGGAAATCATCAACCTATTAAAAAAACTAGATATAGTTATAGAATTATATCATCTTATAATAAGAAAGGTCATTAAAGGCACTTTAAAACTAAACAAAGAGGGGCTGGGAAGGTGTCTGAATGGTAGAGTGCTTGCCTCACATGCATGAGGCCCTGGGTTCAATTCCTCAGAACCACATAAGCAGAAAAGCAGAAAGTGGTACTGTGGCTCAAGTGGTAGAGCACTAGCCTTGAGCTGAAAAGCTGAGGGACAGCTCCCAGGCCATTTGTTCAGACCCCATGGCCAACAAAATACATACATACATACATACATACATACATACATACATACATACATACATACTTACATAAACTAAGAATAAGAACTTTAAAAGAGTAAATTAATAGAAATTGAATCTAACTTAAATAGAATCTACAAATTTATACTGTTAAATTCATTGAGTACTTAAACAAATGGGGAAATTCAATTCTTTTTGTTAGATTGTTAACTGAAGAATATAATTTGAGTGAGGGAATTTTGTGTAGATGCCTATTACATATCATCTAATAGAAATGCCATGTAAGCCAGAACACATAAGCCTCCCACAGGACATAGTGCTGTCTGAAAATGAACTCATGGAAAAATGGTACAAAACCTCGTTCAGAAGTCATACTAAAATTTTTCTGTGTATATGCTGATCCTGGGGTTACAACTGAGGACTTGGGTGCTGTCTTTGAGCTAATTTTGCTCAAGACTAGTGCTGTGCCACTTGAGTCACAGCACCACTTCCAGGAGTGTTTTAGTAGTTTTTTGGAGATGAGTCTCATGGACTTTCTTTCATGGGCTGGCTTCAAACATTGGTCCTCAGATCTCCACCTCCTGAGCAGCTAAGGCTATAGGCATGATCCAGCAGTGCTGGGCTCCCAACTGACAATTTTCTCTCAAGAAATATCACTTCACACTGAAATAGTGAATCCAAATAGCTCATAATGGAACAAGGAATAATATTTCCAGAGCAACCTGTAGTGGATCTATTCGCATATACTGTGACAGATACCAAATGTTCCCAAATCAAATCTACCCTAACCATTTTTCTCTCATAGACCCTTCTTAAAGCAATTTCAGCAGGTTTTGTTAGTTTGTTTTGTGCTTATTCTAGGTCTTGAACTCGGGGCCTGAGTACCATATCTATGCTCCTTTTGCTTAATCTTAGCATGCTACCACATTGAGCTACAATCCATTTCCTTTCTTTTGGTAGTTTTTTGGAGATAAGACTCACTGATTTTTCCTGCTTACAACCTTCTGAATAGATAGGATTAAAGTTGTGAGCCACTTTCCCCCACCTTCATTGTTTACTTTTGTAGGAGCACATAAAGTACTTCGACCACATTTGTCCATTTGCCCTTCCCCTCAATGCTACCCCCACCAAAAACCTTATAATAGCTTTCTTAATCCCTTGATTAAAGTAAACTAAGCAAAGAGATAATTAAAAATGATATGGTATATCTTAGGTTGCCTTGATCTTAGCAGAATATCACTTCAAGTTAAAAACTGATTAACAAAAATTAAAGAAAAATACCGAGGAGACTCAAAATTGAACAAAGTAAATCCTAATCTTCAAGTTTCAGGTCTCCAAGTAAAAGGAAAGCAGAAACTGTTGTTGGGAGTTCCAGGTAACCAGTGAGGCTTGATAGTCAAAAGTGATGTGTGATCCTGAAGTCTGAGGGGAGTATGAGCAGTACTAATGTATAAGTGTTTAAAATCCCTCACTTCAATGGTTATGCTGGGGTGAAGTTGAGAATGTCCTTGTTCAAGGTTTTGGGTATCATCATATTTATGACTTCATGAAATCCCTTAACATCATGATGCCTCTTCCTGAAAATTCATTGAGCAATCCTAGCTACTCAGAAGGCTGAGATCTGAGCATCATGGTTCAGTTATCTCCAATTAATCACCAAAAAGATGGAAGTGGAGCTGCAGCTCAAGTGGAAAATCACTAACCTTGAGGGGGAAAAAGAGCAAACAAGAACAGATTCTAAGCCCTGAGTTCAAGCCCTAGGAGTGGGGATGGGGGGAGTTTGATTGAGAAGGAAGACAAAAGACAGTCAAAGCCAAGAGTAAAGTAGGTCCTAAGAGTTCAGAGATTACAACCTAGAATGCCTTTAACCAAGGATGCTTGTCTTAGTTGGGTTTTTCTTATTGTGATTTTTTATAGGCAAACAGCATTGAATTGGAGAAAAAAATGGCTTTCTCAACCTAAACAAAATGTCAAAATGAAGAAAAAGCCTATCTTGTGCAAGCCTATAAGGCAGGAGTTACTTGAGGGGAATGAAGAAAGCCTAAAGAAGAGCTCAGCATCCCAGAGAATGGTGTGTCAGACCAGGAAGGCAAAGTGGAGGACCAGGAGCTAGAATCATCATGTGACCTCAATTCTGTGGATATGTGCAGAGTCATGTGTTCACTCACTAACTCTTAGGATTTTGTCATGGCTAGGACACTAAACTTGCTCCTTACTCAAATTTTCCCTTTCATCTGCTTGATCTCAAAACTTCTTAACTTGGGTGGCATTTTTTGTGCTTTTGAAAATTTTATTATTTCTCAAAAACAGCCTTTGAAGTGTTAAAAGGATATCTGGGTGAATAAAGTGGAAATATTCGAGTTTTGTTAAAAAAAATGAATGAACTGAGGCAGTTGGAAGACCATGGGAAGAGGTGTAATAAGAATAGTCTCTTCCGTGGGAAAAGTCCTAGCAGTTTTACCTTCAGCTCCATCTATAAGAAACCATTAACATTCTCTATTAGTAGAGTTATTATTTGTATAATTAAATTTGTAATTGGCACTTGATGATCCAAATATTAAGTACCATGTCCCCTGAGCAAAGTTTAGGTTGTCTGATATAAAGTTGAAGAGCCTACAAGTTTAAATTTTTCTTTAATATAATAAGTAACAGACTATTTTTCAAAATCTACTTGGTATGGCGAACTTGAATTGCTAGGCCTGGTAATACTTTTCATTGTAGGAACAACTAGTTTTTCTACATAGCTCTTACCCTATACCCTGATGCCCTACTCTGCTTTGTTAGCCTTGTCCAATACTTTGGGATGTAGTCCTTTGGTTTATTTTTATCATTCTAAAGCTAGTCTCTATCATCATAGATATGTCAGAATTGGCATGTTGGTATAAATATCTGGGAATAAATCTATTTCTTCCACTGTTCTCCCCACAGATATCTTTAGGTAGAAAAATGTTGTTTCCTGCTCTTTGCCTTAGCACCATCTTCCTAGAAAAAACAGCACCATGAGAGCCAAGTAGAGGAAGCGAATGCGCAGGCTGAAGGGCAAAAGAAGAAAGATGAGGCAGAGGTCTAAGTAAACCAGTCTGTGCACCCATCGAGGTCAGAGGAGCAGGACGAATAAGGAATGCCATAGGCTGGGATGCTGAGATGTTGGACTGCATGCCGCTGTGATTTCCCAGTGGATCCAGAACTTTCATTGCCAAGATCATCTCTGAAAGACACACCTTGCTCATAACCAAGCATCCCCTGATGGTCCTGTGCCCCGGACCTGTGACATTCTGGACTAGTTCTGTTCATAGTTGTGGCCAAGTGTGACACATGTACAATAAACCATCTCTTTTGCTGTTGCAAGAAAAAAAAGGAAACAAAAATGTTGTTTCCTTATTGAAAATTCACCCATTTCAAATATTTTGTGGAAGTTTCTTTTTTGTTTATTGTTTTTTGTTTTTTGGATTTTGTTTTTTGTTTTGTCAGTCATGGGACTTTAATTCTGGGCCTAAGCACCGTCCCTCGTTCTTCAGCTCAAGGTTAGCACTCTACCACTTGAGCCATAGTGCCACTTCTGGTTTTCTGAGTAGTTTATTGAGATAAGAGTCTCAGGGACTTTCCTGCCTGGGCTGGCTTTGAACCATGATCCTCAGATCTCAACCTCTTGAGTAGCTAGGATTGCAGGCTTGAGCCACTGGTATCTGGCTGGAAGATTTTTATATGTGGATTTATGGAGGGGTGTATTTGTTTTCTACTTTTCAAACCATTATTTAATGACCATTCTTTTGGTATTGAGCAATTTTATTATTTTAATTTGGGGCATTGCTTTATTTTGTTTTGTTTTTACACATAATGGTATTTGAAATCAGGGTCTCATACTCACCTTACTTGAACCACTGCTCAAGTCCAGCTCTTTGCTTGTTGAAGATGGAGTTGCAGACTTTTCTGCCTGGCCTGGCTTTGAATCACCATTCTCCAGATCTTAGCCTCCTAATTGAATTTTATGTGTTCAATAGTGTGGAATGTAAGCCAGGCATGGGAAGCTCACAGCTATAATTCTAGCTACTCAGGAGACTGAGGTGTGAAGCCAATCCCAAACATAAAAGTTCACAAGTCTCTCAGCTCTAACAAACTTCTCAGAAAAGGCTAGCAGTGGTGCCATGGCTCGGTGGTAGAATGCTAGCTTTGAGCAGAAGAAGTTCAAGGACAGCACCTAGTCCCGGAGTTCAAGCCTCTGCCTGTTGGGGTGGGGGGCAGAAGAGTGGGTTTCAAACAGTCAAATGGAAACTCTTCTTCCCAACTTTTCATGACCAGTCTTCCCTCTCCTCCTTCATAAAGGCCACAGTATTACACGTTTTCTACCAGAGGCATAGAAACTGGTAATATTAAGTGCTTTTTGTTTTACATTCAATTCACTTTGGAACTTTAAAAAACTTCTATAACTTATAATAAAGATTTATACTACTGAAAATTAACTGATTTTTTGAAAAGCATAGAAAAAAATCTTTGTCAAGGGTCCCAGTGAATACTAAGGAACATTATTGGGAAATTTTTACTTGGTTGCTTGTCTGTTGCATCATTTAAACACATGTGGAATTTGGGGGTTTTCAACATTTTACCACCAAATCTTCAACAAACTACGTTGCCTCATTGGATTTTTCTTCAAAAGTTATAAAATATTTTGACATGTTTTTGGTTTGGTCTTTTGGGGATTTTGGCTTTTGGAGTGCTAGTGGGCCAGTATGTAGGCTTGAACGGAGGTCTGGTATCTTGCTTAGATTATTTTGTTCAATGCAGTCACTGTGTCATTTAAGTCAGATTTCCACTTCTGGCTTTTTGCTACTTAATTGAAATAAGAATCTTGAGGATTTGTTTCCTTGGGTTGGCATCAAACTGTGATCTTCAGATCCCACCTTCATGAGCAGCTGAAATTACAAGTATGAGCCAAACCCTGGATATATTGTAGTACCTATAAAACCAAAAGATGGACAAAATTCTGAAGCAAGTGTGAATGATATGTATTTTACATAATTATATAGAAAAATATAACCATGTAAGTTTGTGTGTGTGTGTGTGTGTGTGTGTGTGTGTGTGTGTGATTTTAAATGTGTAGAGGGAAATGAAGATGTATTGAGGAAAGATTTCACCTAGGGTTTTTCACAGACTGGGTTACAATACAGTCATCATCCCATCCATCTGCATCCTTCCCTAAGATATGCACATCCTGTGGTGGTATTATGGTTATTTTTTGTGTGTGAGCACCACTACCGGGGCTTGGATTCAGGGCCTGGATGTTGTCCCTTAACTTTTGTTGTTGTTGCAAGGCTGGTAGTCTGCCTTTTGAACCACAGCTCAGCTTTCTGTCTTTTGCTGGTTAATTGGAGGTAAGGGTCTTTTTGCATGGGTTGGCTTTAAACTGGGATCCTAAGATCTCAGCCTTCTGAGTAGCTAGGATTACAGGCCTGAGCCTCCAGTGTCTAGCTTTTCATTATTACTTTTACAGCCTACATACTCATACACATCCCTTGCATCCAAAAATCTGACAGTTCAGGCTAACTGACAAGATGTGAGGAAAGATGACTGAGTAGATACGTTTCCAAATGGGCATCTAGCCATATTAATATCATTTTGGTAGGTAACATCCTTTAGTGAGCACATATTTCCTCTTTCACTCTTTCTTTAGAAGTCAGTGAAATGTTTTTGATATATCTTTCAAATATCATCTCCCAAACAGGAGATAATATTTTAATATATTTGACAATATTTCAGATGAGGGGTCTTGGTTGTCTGAAGCTCTGTGTGAAGAAGGCATCCAGCTGGGCTGTGAGCACAGAGCTGATGTTTCCAATCTGCTGGTTTCAGAGAAAGAGGTTTTCTTCCTGGGCAGGCTTTGAATCCATACCCTCTGCTTTCAGGCTTCTGAGGATTACAAGCATAAAGCACCACCAACTGGCTCATTTTAGAAGCCTTAGTTGCTTTTCATTCATCCCTTTTTTCCTGCAAGGTTGATGTAGGCAGCCTGGTTGTACCTCATGATAAAGTGATTTTTATAATACTTTGCCTCTGCCATTTCTGAAACTTATTTCCTCAGTACTGGGTATATGAAGTTGATCTAAACCCATTTTCCTTCTGAGATGTTAGGTAGCTTATTTAAATCATTTATCCTTTGCTTTGGCAAAGCAATCGAGATGTTTCTGTAAAACCCAATTTCATGAGAGTATTATAGTTAGAAATTATCATATACACACTTCAGTGTAGTCTATGCTTTTTTATTGATTTATTGATTTATTTATTTAGGTCAGTCATGGGGCTTGAACTCTGGGCCTAAGCGCTTTCCAGAAGCTCTTCAGCTCAAGGCTAGTGCTCCACCTCTTGAGCTACAGCACCACTTCCAGTTTTCTGATGGTTTATTGGAGATAAGAGTTTCACGGAGCTACCTTCCCAGGCTGGTTTTAAACCATGATCCCCAGATCTCAGCCTCCTAAGTAGCTAGGATTACAGGCGTGAGCCACAAGTGCCCGGCAGTCTCTGCTTTTATAAACTTATAAGATTGGGTGGAAGAATGGTGATTGTTGAATTAATTTAGTAATTATTCTATAGATTTTAATCCTTAAGGCTTATTAACTCAAAAAGGGATTAAATACATTCAGAATAGTGGAATGTGGCAACTACTGATTTGATGTATGTGGACAAATGATCAGATTTCTTATGATTACTAAAAAGATTTCTTCAAATTTCCAGTGGGAAGCTGCTGTGTTAACTGGGAGGAGACAGTGGTGATGCTGGAGCTCTGAAAACTGGCTATGAAGCAGAATTTCAGAGGAGAGCATTTGTTAAGGATATAATTTCCAAGGCTCATACCAAATATATTGAACTAGATTGCCCAATGATGAACAACGGGGCACATTTTGTTTGTTGGTTTGTCTTGTGAAGATTTAAATTTTGAGCCTGGGTACTGTCCCTTAGTGTTTTTTGTTCTAGGCTAATGTTCTACCTCTTGAACCACAGCATCACTTTCAGATTTTTGGTGGTTAATTGAAAGTCAGTATTACCAAATTTCCTCTTTGGGCTTGCTTCAAACCTCATCCTCAGATATTGGCCTTGGGGGTAGTTAGGATTCCATTCCAGGTATGAGCCACCAGTACCGGCTAAAATCACATTTTAAAAGTATTCTCTAGGTTAGTCTGGTGTGTCTGGTTACAATTTGAGAACATTGGTTCTGGTGGGTCATGACAGATTTAGAATAAAATCAGAACTTTTCTTCCTGTAACAAGTAGCACACAATATCTAATTTATTCCTGCCTTCATCTCTGATCTCTTTCTTCTTCATTGTACCAGTCCTTCCTTGTTCCATGAACCTCAGCATGTCAGGGCTGTCTTCCTTTTCTTAAACAAGTCAGGTCCGTTCCCACCATTGGGGATGTACTTGCTGTTCTTGCTACCTGGAACATCTGCTCCTAGAAAATTGCATGGATGATGGCCCTGCTTTCAGATCAAATGTCCCCTCCTCAGGGATGTCTCTTCCTATCCCCACTGTGAAGTTGTACCCACAATACCACCAATGTCATGCCTCTGATTTATAGAAATTGTGATTATGATTTCTGGTTTTCTTCTCAGCATGAAATAGGCATGGAGGCAGCCACATTCACTTCTTTTTCTCCAACCCCTGCAACAGTGCCTGGTCTTTAGTGCTCAGGAGCCTTAGCATGGGAATGAGCCTTACCCAGCTCAAGTAATCCTAGTTACCAGTCAGGACAGCTCATCAAGCTGTAGCCTGGTGTCTAGCAGTCATTTCCTCTCATGCTTTGTGCCTCTCTGTGTAGCTGAGTCCACCTCAGGGCCAGATCAGTGCCTGAAATTTATCTGCTGCCATGGCAAAAGTATCTGTGATGTCATAGAAGTTATGGCCATTGTTTTGTGAAGCTGTGAGGACACCCACCCCCATAAAAGGTCACCCAGACAGGGATCTCCCATGCCCAGGAGTACATTCAAAAGTTCAACAACCAAACCATCCCTCACCCCCTGATGCACTCAGTGTGTTTCCATTCTTTAAAAAAAAAAAGAAAAGAAAAATTCAAGACATGCCTTTGGTGATTTGTCACAGAATTATTGAAACATAGTATATAATTTTATGTGAGTATTTGTAAGACTTTGTCCATCTCTGGAGCCATTGGCATATTTATATGTGTTTGCAGCTTGGGAACAAAAATAAGCTTTAATTCAGCATAGTCAGAGACTATAGTTCAGAAGGCTCTTTTGAGACCCTTTTGGAGGGAATGCTAGCTTTCCATCCACAGGTGGCCATCTTGGTACAGGAATTGAGTAGATTGTCATAGGATAAGAAGCTTGTCCTAATTTCTACTGACTTTCCTCTGGGGTCAGGGAGGGTGATCCCTGTGTTTGCTATCCTGGAGGGACCCAGACTTCCTCTCAAAGTCTAATGTCATGATGGTAAAAGAGGCTAAAACTTAGAACCCACCTTCCTATACAACTAGGGTTATAGGCCTGGACCTTGTACATACAACTCATAGCCCTTTTTTGGTACATAATGTGGTCAACTTAATTATATTCTCTTCATAGATAGATGCACAAATGTATATACACATGTATTTATTCATCTGTTTATAAACAGTGTTATATCTACACACACAAATATATATTTATATAATTATAATCAAAGTTATATCACCACTTTCCCCAATAATGTTTTACACTAGTTTGTGAAAAAATACCCTTGAGACTAAAAATGTTAAATGCTCTCATAGTTTGAAAAAATCATATTCAATCTTATATAATATATTATATATAATATAGTGTAAAGAATATAACATGTATTTACATATAACTATTTTAATTATGGATTTCCTTCCTGATTAATTATGGAACCATGTAGACAATGATAATTGTCTAAATCTAAATCTATTTTACTGTTGTCAGGAAATACATTATTATAATAAGGCTTGCAAAATTCACATTGGTGAGTTACAAAGTTTCAATAATTAAAATATACAACTAGGATGATGATAAAAACAAAATAATAGAAAAAGGAAGAATGGGAGCTTGTGGAAAGAAAAAAACCTCCACAACCCAAACCTCAACAACCCATGCCTTTTTTCCCCAAAATCTTTAGAGACTTAATATATTGGAATCAACACTTACAGGCACTACCCAAACAGAAAACAATCACGAATTTAGAATTCAGCTATTCTAGTCTAAATCCATGCCTTGTGTCAGACAAGCAAGTATTCATCATCAATCTCCTTTTTTAAAAAAAAATTCATGTGTATGAATCTTCTCCATTAACAATTTGATAAACCAGAATTTGTTCAGAGTAGGTACTTGTGGCTCACACCTGTACTCCTAGCTACTCAAGACTGACATGGAAGGAAAACATTTGGATTGTCATTCTTTAATGACAGAAGGGAAGCTCAGATGTGTTTAGTATGTAAAAGACCCTTAGTTCATTACTCAGAAGCATAATAAAGAAATGGAAAGGAAGAAAAAGGGCAGAAATATATGTATATGTTCCATTGGGTAGGTGTGTGTACATATGTGTCTGTCTATATGTACATAGGCATACATATCCTTTAAAATGTGAATTGTATTGAATGTTTCCATTTTAATCCCCCTTTCTATCCTCTTCCTGCCCTGTACCTGCCATTACCTCTGATTTCACTGTTAGTTCCCTACTTTTGTCCATCTGGAGTCTGTCCAACCGCTTTTCTGGTGGACCTCTTGATATCAATCATTCATTTTCCTAAATTTTACAGATATGACATGCAATGTAACTATTTTAGAAATGATAGTGAGGGACAACTTCAAAAAATCAATTTAATGTATGCTGGAGACTCACCTGTAATCTAAGTTCTGAAGATGCTAGGATTCAAAGTCAGCCAGGACAGAAAAGCCTGTATAACTCCATCATATTCACTTAATCAGTCAAAAAACAGGAAATGGAGCAATAGCCAAATTGTAAAAAAAAAAAAAGTACTGTAAACCGAAGAAGAATCTTATAAGAAAAGTAATATATGCTGACCTCTGCAATTATGGAGTTGGGAGCATTTTGTGAGCATCCAAGACTTGAGTTCTAATCCCAGTACCAGAGCAACAACATCTACAAAAACCATTTTCTATTACCAAAATAGTCCTGACAATTAATAACCTAAGTTGGTAATGTGTATTTAGTCCAGACGATGCTTATCCAGACTCAAGGGTAAACAGACTGAATTAGGAAAATTGAGACAGAACTGGAGCTAAGGAAATAATACAAAAATAAAGGACTAAAATCTGAAATTAACATTTAAACAAAATTATAGCAGTTTGAACAAGAAAAAGATATTTTTATGAATAATGGGGTTTTGTGTTTTCTTCGGACCAAGGACTTGTACTCAATGCCTGTGTGCCGTCCATTAGCTTTTTTGCTCAAGACAAGCACTCTAGTCCTTAAACCACAGCTCCACTTCCAGCTTTTTTTTTGGATGGTTAGAGCAGATTATTTCTGCCCAGGCTGGCTTTCAATTGTAATCTTCAGAGCTCATCCTGGTATCTAAGACTGCAGGTGTGAACCACAAGCACCTGGCTGGAATAATAGTTTGAAAGATTCAGTTTTAGAAGAGTTGGAAGACTAAGCCAAGTGAGCAGGTATGCTGAAGCCAAGAAGCTAGAGGCTAGAGGTGTGTAATACTTTTATTATTTGTTCTGATGTAGGAGAAATTATCTTCAGATTGTTTTGATCCTGGACAAAAACACTGTGGAAAAAATATCCAATGATGTAAGGAATTTTGTGTTCTCAATTTGGGAATCACTGAGAGAGAGAAAAAAATAATAAGCTGTCCTGGCATAGAGCTCAGAAGTTTAAGTTGACTAGGCAAGTATTCTATTACTTGACCCCTGCCCTAGGCAGGTGGTTTTCAGTTAATTTTCAGACGAGGTGTTCAGTTTTTGCCCTGGGATGGCATTCAGATTTGCCTTTTCAAAAGCTGTGGTTGATTATCAGTATGCAGCTCTACTACCAGATTTACAAACCAACAATTATATAAATGGAACAGTTGTGGAAACAGAAGTAGAAATGTAGAAGTCCTGTAAAACTTTGTGTTCCTTGGAAATGGAGGTATAGATGATGGAGAGCTAATATGTTATAGAAATCTTGCCCATGTAATTGTAACCCCTCTGTACAGTATTTTCATAATAAATTAAAAAAAAAGAAATTTGAATCTCTGGACTCAGAGCCTATAGCACAATTGAACATTACTTTGGTAGGTCATAAATGTCTGATTTCTACTCCCAAAATGACAATAAATACCACCCAGGATATTAAATTGCCTCAAACTGGCAAATTTCTTTGCTTGTCACATTTAAGTCAGGCTTCAAAACTTTTCTAGGACCTCGTTATATGATTTTGTAGAAACTCAGATTTTTCCAAATATCACTGGCTGGGCACTTATTGATTCCCCTGAACATAGACTGGGGGCATTTTCCATTAGCCCCATGGGTAATACTTTATCCTGCACAACAAAACAAGTGCTGATTTGACTAGTTTGGAGCCGATCTAGGTGGATTCTAAACATCAATGGAAGTCATTCTGGATCAAGTTCTTCCTTGGTGGTTCATGCAGGTACACCTGCATCACATGTGGGGTTCAGAAGCACTGGAATGTGCACAGGACTCAAAACCTGTTTGGGCTTTGCTACAAATGGAACAAACCCCTCTATGTTCACATGCTTTCTGGAGTGCAGGGATGGCTCCAGATCTCCATTGGTCACCATCACCAACATCACTAATAGATTCCTTATCTGGAGTTCAAGAGAAGCTTCTCTACAGTAATGCTAACCTGAGAATGGAAATAGGCACAGGATTTTAAAGTGGACTCTAGAAGTTAAGGTGCAACTAAACTTCCATGAGGATCTAATGGGGGATCAGTATAGTTTGAACTTGGACTGAACACTGATGAGTGGCTATGTTCATGTATTTTCAAAAAGAAAAATTACCTGGCAGAGAATATCCATAAAAGAACATTTTGCCAAGCCAGGTAGTACTAGGGGCTCTTGGCCATTCAGGCCCATCCCTAGACACCCAAGTTCCATCCCTATTCACTGGCTTTGAGGCATCTAAACAAGGACTTCTTCCCTTTTTCTTGGACTCACTGGTCACACGCTCCTCCAGCTTGTCAAGAAGAATATGTAAGGGGAAGACCAGTCTGAAGAAGGCAAGTTGAATTTGACATACTGTGTAAGTTCTTTCAGGGTGTCATGGTCCTTACGCTCATAGAATTCATCATTGTATAAGTCCATCCACACAGTGAAGATGAAACAAATGCTGCTGTGGGCAGATTGGTGACAAGGAAAGTGAGAGCCTGACCTCCCAATCCTGAGCCTTCTACCACAGCCCCTTTCTGCCAGGACTCATGCTGTGGCTGTCCATCATATATGCAGACTTGCCTGTTGAGAAAGGAAGGAGACTCCTGGGAGCAGAATGATCATCACAACACACTTCCAGGAGCTTCTGAAAGACAATTCTCCAAAATTCACCCTGTGATAGGCAGTGAGAATGTTGTTTCTGCACAGGATCTGATTTTTGCACACTGCTTTCCCTGTCATCCACTAGAATCCACAATTGCAACCACATTCACAACTGTGTCATTTGGCATTCACTGAAGTGCCAAGCCTCAACCCTCATAAGTGGTAGACAAACAAACTTGTACTTTGGTTCAGAAGCCTCAAAGATACCCAGTTTTCAGGAACAGAACTTCTTTTTGTGTCAACATCCACTTACTGGTTTACTTGTTCATCTTCCTCCCAGTTATGGTGAAGGGAGCTGTACCAATAGGAAGAGAGAAGGAAGTCAACTCTATGGTTCTCCTTTTCTGAACTAAGAGGACACCTATGGGACTGGCTAAGTCCTACATGGTAGTATAAAAGTGACGGAGAAACTGATGAGATATGTCTCTACAATTCTGTGAAAATTCTGTGAAGAGGTTTGTATGCATCTGTCCAAAGTAAATGCCTGTAATCCTAGCTAATCAGGAGTCTGATATCTGAGAATCACAGTTGGAAGCCAGTCTAGTCAGTAAACTCTAAAGCCACTCATCTTCAATTAATCAGCAAAAGGACAGAATTGGACCTGTGGCTCAAAGGGTAGAGTGCTAGCACTGAGCATCAAAAGGACATCACTAAGGCCTTGAATTCAAGTTCAAGTTGCAGCCTTTCCTCTACCTACATTACTTCACAGGCCTGCAAGATGGCTACTGAACCCTTATTTATTAATGGGAAATGTGATTTCATAGGGCCTCACTTAGGTGAGGGTCGTTGTTAGGTGCCACTGGCTCATGCCTGTAATCCTAGCCTCTCAGTAAGCAAACTGCTGAGGCTCCAGTATCTTCTAAGGAAAATGAAATGCCCTGGTGACCCAGTCCTAAGAAACTAGCCAGGGTGTACAGTTCTTTGTCTTATGCCAAACTCCCATGAGAATACCCCCAAAAAACAGGAAGTGGAACTGTGACTCAGAGTGGTAGAGTGCTACCCTTGAGCAAAAAAGCTCAGGGACATGACCCAGAGCCTGAATTAAAACCCCATGACTGACAAAAAAAGATCACATTTATAGAAAGTAGCAGAGCCACAAGTCAAACACAAGATGGTTGAGTGCTGGAGTTGAAGTTCTATAATGTTTTGGGGCATATTGTAAGATGTTATTAATAAGAAGATCAAAACACCACGGAGATAAACAAAAAATCATCAAGTAGTTGCTTACCTTTTTTGGGTCAACTCCAGCTTTGCCATGGGTGGTGTGCAGTTCCCCAGAAAAAGAGAAGAAAATACACCATAGAGGATTCCACAGCACAAGCAAGAAGCTATGGCTGGCATATGTAAAGCATGGAGAGCAGAATTTCCATGACTTGAGACAAACAGGACACAGGATACATACTACAGGTGCTCAAAGAAGTCCCAAATTTCATTCCCTAAGAAGGCTCTAGGGGGTGATGAGATTTGAGCTGCACCTTGAGAGACAGACTACAACTGTGTATAAAGAGAATACTAAAACCAGGCACCAGTGGTTCACTCTTATAATCCTACCTACTCAGGAGCTAAGATCTAAGGATCAAGGTTCAAAACCAGCCTGAACAGGAAAGCCTATGAGACTCTTATCTCCAATAAACGACTAAATAAAAAAGTCAGAAGTGCAGCTCAAGTTTTAGAGTACTAGCCTTGCCCCAGAAAGCTCGAGAACAGCACCATGGCCCTAAGTTTAAGCCCCAGGATTGGTACAAAAGAAGGAAGAGGAGGAGGAGGAGAAAGAGAAGATTCTCGTAGACTGGAAGGAAATACAAAGTTGAAATTTTCCAGGTATACACACTGTATAATTGGCCTTTCAAAAACTTAGATTAGCCACCTAAGACTCAGCAGGAAGCAGGCGGTCAGTCACTGCACTACATGTGTAGAAGCTGTAAGTGAAAAGCAGAGATGCTATACCCTGGACTCTCAGAAAAGAGAAAACTCAGAAAGAAACTGGAATCTACCTATCCCCCATCTCTGTAGCAACAAGATGAATGAAAAACCTGGAAAAGGAGTGTGTGAGTGACTGTGACCCATACACCACTGTTTTGTTTTGGGCAGAGAAAGTAGGATTCCTGAGGTCTGGACACTCATCCACGAAATGGGGCTAAACGTATTTTCCCCCCTAGGGAGATCAAATTAGATAATCCATTTAGAAAGCATTCTATCCTATGAAACAGAATAACATGAACATTCCCAGGACTGGACAACCTCCTTCTATACAAGTGTATGCGTTCTATTTGGGACCAACCTAAATTAAGCTAAAAGCTGTTTCTTGATCCTTTTTTCTTTAATTGTGCATTGATCTTTTTTTAAAAAATTGTGTCTATATGCATGTGTGTGTGCACACACGCGAACAGCACACCACACACACACACACACACACACACACACACACACACGTGCACATGCATACTGGAATTATGCTAGAACTCAGGGCCTGGACACTGTCCCCTAGCTTTTGATTTTTTTAATTTTTTTCTCAATGTTGGTGCTCAACCACTTTGAGCCACAGTACTACTTCTAGCTTTTTGTCGGTTAATTGGAGATGAGTCTCACAGACTTTCCTACCTGGGCTATCTACAAACCACTCTCTTCAGATATCAGCCTAGTGAGTAGCTGGGATTATAGGTGTGAGCCACCAGTTCCCAGTTTTGCACTGGTTCTGGTCTTATCTTCTCTGCTGCACATAAAAGTATCTATTCTATTTTCATATCTTAGTTCTCCAAGTATTTACAGCCAATAATTACCACCATTTCCCCTCTCCCAACCAAAGTTCTAGACTATTCAAAACAATCCTTTGCCAGCTGCCAGCGGCTCACAACTGTCACCCAAGCTACTCAGGAGGCTGAGTAGTGGTAGGATTGTGGTTCAAAGTCAGCCCAAGCAGGAAAGCCTCTGAGATTCTCATCTCCAAATAACTACCAAGAAAAAAAGGCAGAAATGGAGCTGTGGCTCAAGTGGTAGAGTGCCAGCCTTGAGCAAAAAAAAAAAAGCTCAGACACTGCATCTAGGCCGAGAGTTCAAACCCTAGGTCTGTTCATGTATGCGCACATGCGCACACACACACACACGCACACACAAGTATTCCATCTCCTTCTGAGGCTCTTCAGGGTTTCACACAAAGACAGAACACCACCTTCTGTCTGACACTTTCTAGAGTTTTCCATATAATGACCAGTAAGAAACACGAGTTCTAAATGTAACCGTACCTAGAAGCTAGTTGATCCTCCTACCGTTAATGGTTCTGAACTACCTTACTTTCCTTCTGTAGCCAATCTAATTCTTGCTGGCTAGCTCAATATTCAGCCCACATCCTTGAATAAATAAAGCTTTTTCTGATGAAAGGTAGTGCTCTACCTCTTGAGCTACAGAACCATTTCTGGCAATTTCTTAGTAGTTTATTGGAGATCAGAGTCTCATGGACTTTTCTGCTCTGAACTTTTCTGACTTTTCTGTTTTGAACTGCAATCTTCAAATCTCAGCCTCCTGAGTAGCTAAGATTACAGGCATGAACCACTGGTACCTAGCTTCATTCGTTTTTCTTTGCTCCAGAATTCCTCTCATGTTGATCCTCATGCACTAAAAGACAATTCAATGTTACTGTCAACATGATGGCTTTTAAAATCAAATTTCTCTGCATACAGTCTAGACCCTAACAAGCCACTAACAAGTTATCTGAGATCTGATCATCCTCACAAGGCAGGTGACACTAGTAATATTTAGAAGAATTGTCAAAACTGCAAAACTGAGGATTAAAGAAGTAGTAAGGTGGGCACTAATGGCTTGTGTCTGAAATCCTAGCTATTCAAGAGACTAAGACTGAGAGGATTGTAGTTTGAGACTTGACTGGGCAAAAATGTCTGCAAAAATCCATCACCAAAATAACCAACAAAAAGCAAGGCTGGAGAAATGGTTCATACAGTAGTGCACCTAGCCATAAGCAGCAAATTCAAGCCCAGTTACTGGTTAAAAAAATAATATTTTTTACCTTTCACTGTACACTTGAACCACTCAAATGCATCTCCCCAGAGAGCCTAATTTTAAGTGTTTTTCCTAGATATAGACAGGGATGAGAAGCTCTGAAGTAATGACCTTCATACTTAAAAGGTTTTTTTTTTAATACATCATCGTTGTTCTATATTTTTAAATAAGAGTAGATTATCAAAACCAGTTAATCAGTGAGGTCTAGCTTTCACTGTCAACTATGTGTAGTTATTTCATTTATCATAATCCATGAGCTGGACAGTGTTTGGCAGTGTCTTTATATTTCAATTTACATAACTTTCAGTATTTAGCTGTTCTGAGAAACATTATGTATGGGCTTAAGCATGTAAATATCTTCATAGCCACTCAACTGTTTACCTAGGATAAATTCTGAGATAAGGAAGTACTGACTTGGAGGGTAATACACACTTTTAAGACTTTTGAACATGTCAAATTGCTATCCTTAATGGAATGGTCAATAGCATTTGGGGCGCATTAGAGTTACAAATAGAAAAAAGTACAGTTCAAATTGATTTAAACAATAAAGGGGATTTATAGGCTCATAGACCTGGCAAGTATAGCATTTAAATGAATTTCAAGGCTAGCAGGATTCTGCATTTTAATAATATCATGAAAGATCTGTCTATATCATTTCACCCCTCCCCTTAGCCCTGTGTGGTACCAGACTTTTTTGAGTTAAAATAGCTTTTTCTGTAGCCAGCAATTGCAAATGCCTATACAGGGAGAAAAGGAAGCTCTCTAGAAATGAATGGGCCTGGGGAAAATTATTGTTGTTTTTGTTTCTGTTGGATTGAGGGCTTGAACTTGGGGTCTGAGTGCTGTCCCTGAGCTTTTTCTGCTCAAGGCTAGCCTTTGAGCCATAGTGACACTTCCAGTTTTCTGGTGGTTCATTGAGGATAAGAGTCACATGGACCCTCCTGCCTAGGCTGGCTTTGGGCCATGATCCTCAGATCTCAGCCTCCTAAGTAGCTAGGATTACAGGTGTAAGCCACTGGTGTCAGGCTAAAAAATTATGTTAAAGGAAGTAACTCTGGTCCAGAAAGACAAAAGATCACATGTTCTTTCTCATAGATGGAAGACAGACCTCATTTATAAATATATATAAGCACACACTAGGTCATGTGCATACACACACACACACACACACACACACACACACACAGAGAGAGAGATACATACTACAAAAGAATTAACTAGAGAGAGATACATACTACAAAAGAATTAACTAAAGTATATGGTATATCATTAACGGAAATAACGTGGTATATGCAGGGGAGAATTCTTTGAAAAACTATAACAAAATGGATAACAGGAAGCTAGAACTTGAGGTGGGGGTAGGTGGATGAGGTGGTATGATGTGGCGGGATGGAGAGAGAAAGGGTGGGAGAATGCAATCATCATATTCAATGTACATCTGTGAAAATGGAACTAGGTAACTTGGGTGGGGTTGAGAGATGGGAAGAATGATGGAAGGAATGGCGTGGATCAAGATGCATTATACAGCTGATAGCTGGTGGCTCTTGCCCATAATCCTAGCTACTCAGGAGGCTGAGATTTGAGGATAAAGGTTCCAAACTGGCCTGAGCAGGAAATTCCATGAGATTATCTCCAAATAACTACAAAAAAACCAGCACGGGAGCTGTAGCTCAAAGTGGCAGAGGGCTAGCCTTGGGTAAAGGAGCTAGGGACAGCGACTAGGCTCTGAGTTCAAACCAAAAACCAAATTTTATTTTCAAAAGATGCCCTGTGCTTCTAAACTGATGTGTTGAATTGAAACCTCTTTGTACAACTACTTAAAGATAGATAAATAAATAAATCCTGGAGGAAGGCTCTTTCTTCCACATTAGGCCTCACCTGGAATTGACTGATCAGAGATGGAATCATTCTAATTCACTTAAGCTCAAATATAAAGGAGCAGCCAGCTGCTCCTTCCAGACCTTATAGCTTTCAGGGGTGATGTTCAGATGTACTGGGTAAAGGAGAAGGTGACTAGAGGAGGCACCTACAAAGCCCGTACTGGATGAGCAACATGTGAGAAAATAAAAACTTGGTGTTGCTTACATATTTGAAAAAAGAAGGGAAGAAAATGGATTTGTGAGAAATGGGCCTAACATTCAATCACAAAAGTCTACCGTAGGCCATTTCCAAGGTAGTAAATCCATTAGCAGGCCTTATGCCCAGGAATAGAAAGCACATAGACTATACTGTATGTAGTATGTTACACTCACACAAGTGCTGTGGATGTAAAGAACTGTTGTATTGGGAGCTGGTACGCCTGTAATCGTAGCTACTCAGGAAATTGAGATCTAAGGATCAATGCTCAAAGCCAGCTCAGTTCTGTGAGACGCTTATCTCCATTTAACCACCAGAAAACTGGAAGTGGCACTGTCGCTGCAAGTGGTAGAGCACTCATATTGAGCAAAAGAGCTCAAGGACAATCCTGAGGCCCTGAGTTCAAGCCCCAGGACTGACAAAAAAGAAAAAAGAAAGAAAGAAAGAAAGAAAGAGATATCTTGGAATAGGTAGATTAGTCAGGCAGAAGAAATCAGGAATAAGCCTGCAAGATTTCTCTTTAAAAAAAAAAGAAAAATAGGGCTGGGAAGGTGGCTTAGTGGTAGAGTGCTTGCCTTGCATGCATGAGATTCTGGGTTTGATTCCTCAACACCCATAAGCAGAAAAGGCCAGAAGTGGTGCTGTGGCTCAAGTGGTAGAGTGCTACTCTTGAGCTGAAGAGCTGAGGGATAGCACCCAGGCCCAGAGTTAGGCCCCACAACCATCAAAAAATAAATAAAAAGGAGAGAGAGAGAGAGAGAGAGAGAGAGAGAGAGAGAGAGAGAGAGAGAGAGAGAGAGAGAGAGAGAGAGAGAGAGAGAGAGAGAGAGAGAGAGAGAGAGAGAGATAGGATGATCTGAGAAAATTTCCCAAGCATTCTAACTTCCCTTTGACCCAGATAGGTTGGATAAAATGAAAGTAGGATAGTCTTAAATGTCGTTAGGTAATTCCATGCCCCAATAGCTAAAAGGGAATGACCAATTAAAAATATCATGGGTCGTGACCAATGAGCAAGTCACCTTCCAGCAAATCTTTAGCATAAAAGTTAAATGACACCTATATAGATTAAAAGAAAAGAACCCACCACAGATTAAACCAGTTAGTTGGCAAACCGCTATCATGGCCCCTCTCACCCAGCAAGAATGTTTTCTCTCTCCTCTTCTCACATGCATAAATTAAAAACTTTTAACACTTACTCCTTGCTGTGGATTTCATTCCTTGAGTTCTCCAGGCAGTGACACAGCAAGATAAGGATTTGCTGCAGCTCTAGTGGTGGCCACTGGTGGGGTGAAAGCATTAGCAGGCATGGTTTGTTGCTGGACTGAAGGCGGTGACATAATTGGGCCTCTCTGGCTATGAAGGAAACAGCAGGTAAGAAAAGTCAATGTTCTAGGCTGTCAATATTCACGTGGCTAGAACTGGCCTTGTAGCTTTAAGTCTAAGGTTAAAACACTTCTATGAGAACTTCTTGATGTTTATGGTACCTTGCATATTTCCCTCTTGAAATAGCAATTGCTCTTACTTTGAGTTTATCATGTGTCAGAATTTTCTAGAAACATACACTTGGGCCCACCCAGTTCTATCCCCTGTTTCCAGGCAAGGTTGTTTAGGCTGTTATTGCCTCCCTTTGAGAACAGTTTTCACTGTGTATAGTTTTTTTTTTCCAGTCCCGGGGCTTGAACTCAGGACCTGGGCCCTGACCCTAAGCTTCTTTATGCTCAAGGCTAGTGCTCTGCCACTTGAGCCACAGCACAAATCCTGGTTTTTCTGAGCAGTTTATTGGAGATAAGAGTCTTAAAGGATTTTCCTGTGCAAGCTGGCTTTGATCCTGAGATCTCAGCCTTCAGAGTAGGTAGGATTACAGGCATGAGCCACCATACACCTGGCCTATAGTACTTTTATGACCTCATAGAATAGCTTTAGGTCCAGCTAGCTGCTTATCAGCTCTGAAACTGCTGCAGAGAACAAAGCATTTGCTTTTCCTGTCCCATTTCAAGGGCCCTTGACCAGGTCATTACTAAGTCATTTACATGGCTCAAATACAGCAAAACTCTTTTTTTTTGATCTGGTCATGGGGCCTGAACTCTGGGCCTGGGTGCTGTCCCTCAGCTCTTCAGCTCAAGGCTAGCACTCTACCACTTGAGCCACAGTGCCACTTCCGGCTTTTTCTTTTTGCTTAAGTGGTGCTGGGGAATTGAACCCAGGGTTTCATGCATGCAAGGCAAGCACTCTAACACTGAGCCACTTTCCCAGTCCGGCAAAACTCTTTATTACACCCCTCCCCTTTCCCTCCCTTTCTTTTTCAGGGCTACTTTCCTATCATGTGTCATTTTAGGTCACATATCACTCAAACACAATAAAGCTCCGCTCTCTCTTTTTTCTCCGTCCCTCCTTCCCCACACTCCTTCTCCTTTCTCCAATCCCTCTCTCCATCTCTTTTCTTTTCTTTTTTGCTGGTACTAAGATTTGAACTCAGGGCCGGGTGCTATCTCTTAGCATTTTTTACTCAAGGCTAGTACTCTGTCACTTGAACCACTTCCAGCTCTTTCTTGGTTGATTGGAGATAAGAACATTATAGATTTCCCTGCTGTAGCTGGCTTTGAACCATGATCCTTAGATCTCAGCCTCCTGTTTAGCTAGGATGACAGGAATGAGATGGTTATTTTTTGAAGAACCCTCAGTGCACTTTCATTAGTACAATTTGATTAATATCCATCTTTTCACCATAGTGTGGGGTTCATAAGGGATCTTTTTAAACTACTGTGTCTTCAGTGTCCTTGACATTGTACTAACACCTGCTTTACTTATATCTTTAAATAAAATAACATTTGATTAAAAAAAAGCAACATATGTTCTTGAATTTGATTTTCACTACAACTGTTTCTCATTTGCAATCATGCTTAAACATGTTTCTTGAAGTTAGGGAAAACAGGGTTTTGCAATTGCATGTATGAAATTCACTCCCAAATGGTAACAACTCCTCTCATTGCCATGAGTATTTGAGTACAGATTCCTTCGACTCACTTTCAGAGCTAACCAGGTTCACTGGTTCCCATTGATGGACAGGTAGACTTAGGAAAACATTCCCAATTGAGAAACATGTGTTTCTATAGCTGTCAGATGGAAGCCAGTGTGCAGACCCCATTTAAGGAAACGTGGTGGACAGAGAAATCACAATAGCCAGGAGAAAATGACCAGGTGCACCAAGAGCAAGAAATGGACTAAGTGGAAGATGCTCCCAAGATATTCCCCATGTATGCAACTTTCCAACCATGGTCTGTAAGAGAGACAACCCATCAACATGGTCCATGAAAAGGGAGACAGCCAATCAGCAAAATCCCCACTCCACCATACTGGCTCAGTAGCTAGAGCAACAGAACAGAACAGAACAGCAGCAGCAGCAGCAGAGTACTAGTAAAACAGCTCTTTTGATTTGTTGTCCATTAGTTTTTGGTATACATTTTTTTTAGTGGTATCCTGATGTAGATGCTCAGTTCTCCCATTGTCCTATCTGAGTACATGCTTTTCCCAACCTGGGACTCCAAAAAGAAACAGAAAATGCCACATGTCTGTCTCTGTTGGACGTTGGGCATAGGCATCAAGGAAAGTCCATAGGCTGGTTTGCTTTGAAAAACTTGGGTGGGGTGTGACCAGTTTCTAATTGAATTCTATCCTATCAGGAACGAGATCTTCATCTCTTCTCAGGGTGCCCTTGACTAGCAATTCCCTCTGCTAACATTGCAGTCGGCTACAGTTCTTTCAAACCCTGGGCCCAGAGGAGTCTGGGATGTGAAAGTATTAACATGTAGATTACTTTCTCATGCCAGTTGTATTATTGGATTTCTCTCTTTGCCAACTCACTTTAAATGGCTGTAACTACTGAGGTCTCCAGTGAACCTCAAAGTAGAAATGATGTTTGCAGAGAAGGACTGCATCCATTCCATCTACACTCAGAGCTCCTGCACAGACCCTTTCTCTTCAGCAGAATGGAATTGCATTTGTAAAGGTGTAAGCATTTACATTCCCAGGACCTTTAAAGAGTATTAACTTCCTCCAGGTCTCTGAACGAAGCAATTACTTGGCTAGAGATAGAACCATAGTGATACATATGAGACTAGGTTTCCTTCCCTTCTTCTCTCCCTCTAACCCCCTCTTCTTTCCTCCTACCCTTTTTCTTTTTCCTTCTTCCTTCCTCCCTCATCTTTACTTCCTCCCTCTTCTTTACTTCCTTCCTTCCTCCCTGTCCTTCCTTCCTTTTCTTTTTATTCCAGTACAGAGACTGAACTCCATGGTCTGGCTGTCCTTTAGTTTTTTTTTCCCCAAGGCTAGCATTTTACCACTTGAGTAAACTCTACTTTTAGCTTTTTGCTCATTAGTTGGAGATAAGAATCCCATAGATTTTTCTATCTGGGCTGGCTTCAAACCAGTATACTTAGACCTCAGCCTCCTGAGTAGCTAGGATTACAGGTGGGAGCCACTGCCTTTCTGTTCACATCAAATATGCATGGAACTGTTTCCAATCAAGGCCTCTGAAGAGAGAATTGGGAGAAGAAATCTTGGAGCTTGCAGTGTGGCTATCCGATGAATGATTCTGAACTACAGAGTAGAGACTAGTTTGTGTGTAATCAATATGGATTTGGTTCCCCATCTTTAAGTGTAAGAAATAGCCAAGCCGTTCATTGCTCTATATCCAACTAAGTGCAGTTCTGAGTCTCAATTTTCTAGTTGCCAAGTGTTGGAGTTTCCCTCCCTTTCTTTCCCAGGGAGCAGGGTATCCTATGTGACTCTGGACACATGGGCAATAATGTCCACAAAGTGCAGCCGGTGATGGGGCTCCCTCTTCAAGCTTTAGAGTCCATCAGAAGAAGGCCATGGTGTCTCTGTGGACTGAGTACAGGTCTGGCCACCCCTGGGGAAAGTCATGAAATCACTCACAGGAGAACAGGCTCTTTTTCTGAGCACACCTAATGCTATTGTTCTCAATTTTGATGGCTGATTTGAGCATACAGTGACAAGCAGATGACAAAAAACACTCAAGAGTTAGATACAAGCTGGGCACTGGTGACTCACACCTGCAAATGTAGCTACTCAAGAGGCTGAGATCTGGGAACTGTGGTTCAAAACCAGACTGGACAGGAAAGTCTGTGAGATTTATATCATCTCGAATTAACAATCAGAAAAACTGAATCAAAAAGGTAGAGTGGGGGCTGGGAAGGTGGCTCAGTGGTAGAGCACTTGCCTTGCATGCATGAGGCCCTGGGTTCGATTCCTCAGCACCATATAAGCTAAAAGAAAAAAAAGCCAGAAGTGGTATTGTGGCTCAAGTGGTAGAGTGCTATCCTTGAGCTGAAGAGCTGAGGGACAGCGCCCAGGCCCAGAGTTCAGGCCGCATGACCCGACCAAAAAAACCCAAAAGAGGTAGAGTGCTACCCTTGAGCAAAAAAGCTCAAGGGACAGCACCCATGACTGACAACAACAACAACAACAACAACCAAAAGAGAACTCGTTAGGGGAACCTTCTTGAAAAGCCTTGAAGTGAGACAGGCCACTTTTTGGGTTACATACATGTCATCCTGTTTAGCCCCAGGAAAGTTTTGCTATAGAGAATGCTCACCTCTGATTGTTATCCTATATGGTTAGCTTGTGGTGAGCTTTGTCCCCACCCACAACATGGTTTTTGCCTTTAAAAGCTTTGTGCAAGCTCTGTTCTGGGCTGCAGGTCTTTGGGACAGGAGTCTACCTGTAGTCACCGATATTTTACTAAAGACTCCCAGCCAAGCGCTGATGGCTCACACCTATAATCTTAGCTACTAAGGAGGCTGAGATCTGAAGATCACAGTTCAAAGCTAGCCCAGGCAGGAAATTCCGTGACCCTGTCACTGTGGCTCAAGTGGTAGAGCACTCATCTTAAGTTGAAGAGCTGAGGGACAGTGCTCAGGTCCAGAGTTCAAGCCCCACAACTGACCAAAAGAAAAAAAAAAGATTCCCAATTTGACCTCTCAAGATGTGGCTTCTCTGTATCTTGCAAACTATTCCCATATAATTGAATCCAGTGACCTCCATCTCTTCCTTGTCTCCCCTCCCCCATTCACTCTTACCCATTTGTCCTCTAGGAAATTTAACTGGTCATGCATGCCACTACAGCCATCTCCACAAACAAAACCTGCAAAAGAAAATTCAAAATAATCTTCCATTCAGAAACCTGACATTTGACATATGTGGTTGTCCCTCAGGTATATCATTCAAGTTACAGCCTGATGGTAGAAGGAATTGGTAGAAGGAATTGGTGTACTACTGCATAGGAGACCCTAGGTCCAATTTCCAGCTATTCCACAAACCAGCTGCAGCCTCTTGTCCTTATAAACCAAATAAAGACACACAGTGAAGATGAGAGAAAGGAAATTTATTACCTTGTAGACAGGGGGGAAGACAGCACTTCAGCCCTTCTTCAGAAATATAGACAGGATCAGTAGCTTTTAATACATAACTGGGGGAAGGGGGTATATGAAGTACAGTCTTCAAGCTATATTCTGGTACCTCATATCTGTAATCCTGGCTATTCAGGAGGCTGAGATCTGAAGATCAAGGGTTGAGACCAGCCCTGGCAGGAAAGTCTGTGAGACTTTTATGTACAATTACCCACCCCCAAATGAGGAATTGACCTGTGGTTCAAAGTACTAGAATGCTAATCTTGAGGAAGGGACAATGCCCAGGCCCTGAGTTCAAGTCCTAGGACAAAAAAAAAGAGTTACCATCTTTGGTCAAAATTTGGTTTCTTTCTCTCATACAACTTTGCATAACCTTTGAAATAAAAAGCTATTTTAATTAAGTCCTATCTCCTTGTATTATTTACATCCTGTTACAAGTTTCTGCTTTGGCCAGCTTTTATGGCTTTTAAATTTTTCCTTTTTTGTTACATTAACTACTTAAGCCACATTGTTAAAGTTTTTTCCTCTTTTTAAAAAATTTTCTTTTTAAAGAATAATCTTTAGGTAGTTATGCAAAGGAGCTTCCATTTAATAAGTAAATACAATACGTTTTGATCAGCGTTACCTCTTGAGACAAGGAAAGGGAGACCCCAACACTTGGCAACTTGAAAATTGAGACTCAGAACTGAATTCAGTTGGTTGCAGAGACATGAACTGCCTGGCTGGTTCTTACACTTAAAGATGGGAAACCAAATCCAAATTGATTACATATAAATCAGTCTCCGCTCTGTAATTTAGAATCATTCATCTGATAGCAACCCTGCAAACCCCAGATTTCTTCTCCCAATCTCTCCCTTCAGTGTACTTGACTTGAAACAGTTGCATGCTTATTTGATGTGAACAGAAAGGCAGTGGCTCCCACCTGTAATCGTAGCGACTTAGGAGGCTGAGCTCTGAGTGTTGTAACCCAATCAGTAACAAAACAAAAGATGCTACAATTAATAAGCCAAATTATAGGAGTCTTTATTGTCACCTCGGCAGACCAACAGATGCACAGGAGTATAGACGTCTGAAATTGTGCTGTCCTGAGACAGCTCAGAGTTACGTCTTTCAAAGAGAAAAAACACATCTTTTTTGACAAGCAATGCATAAGACTTTTTTGTTTTATTTTACAAAGCATATACAGACACCAAACTTAGCATTATCAATAAATTTAGACTTACTTCCCAAATATGGGGTGGCTGGAATACTTTCAGGGAAGGGAAGGAGGAAAGGAGAGAAGAAGAATAGAAGAAGAATAGAAGAAGAAAAAGAGGAAGAAGAAGAAGAAGAAGAAGAAGAAGAAGAAGAAGAAGAAGAAGAAGAAGAAGAAGAAGAAGAAGAAGAAGAAGAAGAAGAAGAAGAAGAGGAGGAGGAGGAAGAGGAGAAGGAGGAGGAGGAGGAGGAGGAGGAGGAGGAGGAGGAGGAGGAGGAGGAGGAGGAGGAGGAAGAGGAGGAGGAGGAAGAGGAGAAGGAGGAAGAGGAGGAGGAGGAAGAGGAGGAGGAGGAAGGAGGAAGAGGAAGGAGGAGGATGAAGAAGGAGAGAAGGAGGAGGAGGGATTGGAGGAATAGGTAGAGGAGGAGGAGGTAGAGGAGGAGGAGGGAGGAGGTTCTATCTCTGACCTGGCCAAGCAATTGCACCATTCAGAGACCTGAAGAAACTGCCCTTTTAAGGTCCTGGGAATGTAAAGGCTTACACCTTTACAAATGCATTGCCGTTCTGAACACAGAGAAGGTCTGTGCATAGGTGCTGAGGGAAGACGGAATGGATTCAATCCCTTCTCCACAAACATTTCTACTTCTGAAGTTCACAGGAGACCTTAGGCGTTTTACAGCCATTTAAAGTGAGCTGGCCAGAGAGAGAAATCCGATAGCACAACTGCCTTGAGAAATTAATCTAAATGTTAATACTTCCACATCCCAGAGAAAGAATGCACAGATCAACACCCCTCTCCTAGTCATGGGTGCCTAGACACCTTGAGCTCTTCCTCCTCCCCAGTACCTCCCATGCCACTTCCTTTGTGGTCAGGGAGTGCTTACAATTCTAGGCCAGTTCTAATGGAAATTGAGGTATGTGTGTAGTGGAACCCCTTGTGCCTTTAGCTTGACCTTTGGGCAATAAAGTCCTACTAGGGCCTCATGCACACAGGTCGCATCTCATTCATATTCTTACATTATGGGATAACAATCTTACACATGCACAGATTCTCCTCTAAAAAAAATCTTCCCAGTCATGATCCCCTCCTCTGCTATAGTTACTAAGAATTCCTCCCACACTCCCTGGGTGGTAGAAAGCAGAAAGTCCTCCTTGGGTTTCCTACTCTGATTCAGGAACAGATAGTTCCCCTATGGTCCTTTTTCAAATTGGAAAAAGAAAACATTTTATCTATTTAAATTTGAATTGTAACTACATGTTAGTTCCCACAGTCAAATACCATTTATTAGAGTTATTTCACTAAGCTGGAATTTCACCTCAGCCAATTCAAGCACTCTTCTGTCTCAGGAGTGAAGGCAATTATAACCACCATACCAAAAGGTCATTTTTTAAACAGTCAACATCATCATTCTAATTATTCAGTCAACAATAACAAAAGTAACACTTTCACAGTGGGCTTTGATAGCCAGGATATTATTAAATGTGAATCCCAAAAGGAAAATTCATAGAAGGAGGAACATATGTTGTATTAAAACAACAGTAATTTGTTGACATATTCTGCACACAAATGATGTACATTATGCAAACTAATTTGGCTTTGGTGTTAGAAAAAGATTTTTGTAAAATGGGGGAATATTTGTTTTTTCCATAATAGAGTTTGAACTCAGGGCTTTGTATTTCCTAGACTGGCATGATACTATCCAACCTGCCTGCCCAGATTTCCGACTGGTTGCTGTGAAGCATTGGGTCTCACTTTCCACCCTGGCATGATCCATAGACAGATATGCCTACTTTTAGCTATCATCAGCTGTGTGCCACCACATCCAGCTTCTGCCTAAGTTGTCCTCAAATCACAATCCTCCCATACTCAGCCTCCCACATAGGGAACTTTTTCTGCCCCATAGATATTAAAATATTTAAAGACGTATTTTATTTCTTGCATTTCCTAAAAGTGATTACAGGCATATTAGATGTTAATTTCTGTAACATTATACTTCAAGTCTTCTAGAAAAGCTCCTTTGCTTAGCAAAAATAAAAATAAAAAAAATCCTTTCTTGTCATCCAAGCCTAGTTTGTCCAATATGGTAGCCAATAGTCACAAGCACCTGGGGACATTTAACATGTGACTTAATTTTATTTTATTTTCTGTTGATTTACCTTAAAAAAAGTTTTAAACAAGGGCTGGGAAGGTGGCTCAGTGGTAGAGCGCTTGCCTTGCATGCTTGAGGCCCTGGGTTCGATTCCTCAGCACCACATAAGCAAAAAGAAAAAAAAGCCGGAAGTGGCACTGTGGCTCAAGTGGTAGAGCGCTAACCTTGAGCTGAAGAGCTGAGGGACAGCACCTAGGCCCATAGTTCAGGCCCCACGACTGTACCCCTCCCAAAAAAGTTTTAAACAAGCCAGGAGCTAGTTTCTCATGCCTATTAGTAGTCCTAGCTACCCAGGAGGATTATATCTGAGGATTGTGGTTCACAACCAGTCTGAACAGGAAAGTCCATACAACTCTTATCCCCAATCAACCAGAAAACCAGAAGTACAGCTGTGTGTCAAAAGTGGTAGAACATTAGCCTTGAGTGAAAGAGCTAAGAGACAGTACCTAGGCCCTGCGTTGAAGTCCAACTAAAATAGAACCAATCTAAAGATTTTTATTGAACTTAGCTCTGGTTTTCATAGTACATTATTTCTTTTAAACTGTTGAAGATTTAGCACCTAAATTAGGCTGCTGAAAATCCATTATCCGTACTGCAGGTTTAATATAAAAATAATGAAAAGCATCTTAATGTTGTACTGGTAATTTATAGAAATAGTAACACTTGCAATCAGTTGAGTTGAAGAAAATAGTCTACTGAAATTATTTTTCTATGTATCTTTTCAAATTTACAAAAAGGTGCTAGAAGGTTTAGATAAAATCTAATGAGACATGGTATCTCTAAGCCACTATTTCTGTTTAGTTCAGCTCATTTTACAACCTAGGAATACCAACTGAGTGATGTTCTAAACTTTATAATAAAGATTCTAACAAATTTACCCTTCCCACAGACAGTATTTAAACACTGAGCCAAATAGAGGATAAAAGATTTTAATTTGGGGCTGGGAAGATGGCTCAGAGGTAGAGCGCTTGCCTTGCAGGCCTGAGGCTCTGGGTTCGATTCCTCAGCACCTTATAAGCAAAAAAAGAAAAAAGCCGGAAGTGGCACTGTGGCTCAAGTGGCAGAGCGCTAGCCTTGAGCTGAAGAGCTGAGGGACAGCGCCCAGGCCCAGAGTTCAGGCCCCACGACAGGACCAAAAAGAAAAAAAAAGATTTTAATTTTTGTTCCCATACCTGGGCTTGAACCTGGGCACTGTCTCTTAATTTTTTCACTTTTTTCACTCAAGGTTGGTCCTCTACCACAGCTCCATTTCCAGCTTTTTGGTGGTCAACTGGAGAGAAAAGTCTCATAGACTTTCCTGCCTGGGTTGGCTTTGAATTAAGATCCTTAGACCTCAGCCTTCTGAGTAGCTGGGATTATAGGTGTGAGCCACCAGCATTCAGCCACAAAGGACTTATGAAGACCTTAGAAATGGCCAAAATGATATTTTTTTAAAGAGAGAAGTAGTTGGACTATGGGAGAAGGAACTTTTCTGGATTTAATCCTACCCAAGGCATCACTTAATCTGCAGGACTCTGACTGGAAATAATTCAGAGAGTCCCAGGCAGGAGACCTGAAAGGATAAGGCTGGAGTAGGGGGTGGGGACCAAGGGGTTGGGGGCATTGGGGGGAGAGCCTGCCTGAGCTGCAAGAAGGTGACAGAAGCTGCTGGAACATAACATACAGGAAGCTGCAGGAAAGGGAGTCCTTCCCTCTGCATGTGAATGTCACACAGTGGGAAGCCCCAGGGTTCACAGACTAAAACATCTGTGAAGCTGAAGACACTAAGCAGAGATCTTACTGTCTATGCACTAGAAGAGACATATATACTAATAAAGCTGAAGACAAAAATCTTGAGCTGGCTTCAATGTATATGTGTGATATTTGTTGTTGAACTGGGTGCTATCCCTGAGCTTCTACTAGCTAGCTATCTACTACTTTGAGTCACACTTCACCACTTCTGAAAACATTGAACACTGTTTTGTGTGTGTGCCAATCCTATGGCTAGAACTCAGGGCCTGGGTGCTGTCCTTAAGTTATCTTACTCAAGG
>NW_027202921.1:0-130708 GCF_024711535.1 Dipodomys merriami | reverse complement strand
GATGAGGTTTAGGGTTAGGATCAGGGTTAGGCTGAGGGTTAGGGTGAGGGTTAGGATTAGGGATAGTGTTAGGTTTAGGATTAGGTTTAGGGTGAGAGTGAATATGCAGGTTAGAATTAGGGTTAGGGTGAGGCTTAGGGTTAGGGTGAAGGTTAGGGTTAGGGTTTGGTTAGGGTGAGGATGGGCTGAGGATTAGGGTTAGGTTTAGGTTTAGGGTTAGTGTTAGTGTTAGTGTTAGGCTTAGGGTTACAGTGAGGGTTAGGCTTAGGGTTAAGTTTATTGTTACAGTTAGGGTTAGGGTTACAGTTACAGTGAGGGTGCGGTGAGGGTTAGCATTAGGATTATGGTGAGATTTAGTGTTAGGGTTAGGGTTAGAGTTAGGGTTAAGGTGAGGGTGAAGTTTAGGGGTAGAGTCAGGGTTAGGGTGAGGGTTAGGGTGAGGGTTAGTGTTAGGGTGAGGGTTAGTGTGGGGGTGACGGTACGGGTAAACGTGAGGGTTAGGCTGAGGGTGGGGGTTATCCTAAGGGTGAGGGTTAGGGTTAGGGTGAGAGTTAGGGTTAGAGGTAGGGTGAGGATGAGGGTTAGATTGAGGATTAGTGTTAATGTTAGTGTGAGGTTTAGGTTGAGGATGATTGTTAGGGTTAGGGTGAGGGCTAGGGTGAGGGTGAGGTTTAGGGTTAGGTTTAGGGTAAGGTTTAGGGTTTGGGTGATGGTTAGGGTTAGTGTGAGTGTTAATCTTAGGGTTAGGGTGAGGGTTAGGATGAGGTTTATGGTTAGGATTAGGGTTAGAGTGAGGGCTAGGATGAGGCTTAGGGTGAGGGTTAGGGTAAGGTATAGGGTTATGTTTAGGATTAGGGTTAGGGTGAAGGTGAGTGTGAGGGTTAGGGTTAGGGTGAGGGTGAGGGTTAGGGTTAGGGTTGCAGTGAGGGTTCGGCTTAGGGGTAGGGTTAAGCTTAGGGTCAGGCTGAGGGTGAGGGTGGGGGTGAGGATTAGGTTTCGGTTAGGGTTAGGTTTAGGGTTATTGTTAGTGTTATGGTTAGGGTTAATTTGCGGTGAGGGTGAGGCTGAGGGTGAGGGTTATGGTTGGGTTAGGTTTAGTGTTAGGTTTAGTCGTAATGTTAGGTTTAGGGTTAGAGTTACGGTGAGGTTGAGGTGAGGGTGAGGGTTAGGGTAAGGGTGAGGTTTAGGGTGAGTTTTAGGGTGAGTGTTAGGGTTAGGGTTAGGGTGAGTGTAAGTGTTAGGTTGAAGGTTAGGCTTAGGTTTAGGGTTAGGATGAGGGTGAGGGTGGGGGTGAGGATTAGGGTAAGGGTGATGGTTCGGGTTAGTGTTAGTGTTATTGTTAGGGTTAGGTTTAGAGTTCCTGTGAGGGTGAGGGTGCCGGTGAGGGTTAGGGTTACGGTTTGTGTGGGGTTTAGGGTTAGGGTTAGGGTTAGTTTGAGGGTGAGGTTTAGGTTTAGATATATGGTTCAGGAGAGGGTTAGGTATAGGGTTAGTGTTAGGGTGAGGATTAGTATTAGGGTCAGGGTAAGTGTTAGGGTGAGGGTTTGGGTTAGTGTGAAGGTTATATTTAGGGTTAGGGTGAGGTTTAGGTTTTGGGTTAGAGTTAGGTTTAGGGTGAATGGTAGGTTGAGGGTTAGGGTTATGGTTAATGTTAGGATTAAGTTTATGTTGAGAGTCAGGGGGAGGTTTAGGGTTAGGGTTAGGTTTCGATTAGGGTTAGGGTGAAGGTGAGTGTGTGTGTTAGGGTTAGGTTTAGGGTTAGGCTTAGTTTTAGGCTCAGGGTGAGGTTGAGGATGAGGGTTAGGGTTAGGGTGAGGGTTAGGCTTCGGGTTAAGTTTAGGGTTAGGGTGAGGGTTAGGGTAAAGGTTATGGTGAGGGTGAGGGTTAGGGTTAGGTTGAAGGTTATGTTTAGCGTGAGGGTGAGGGTGAGGGTTAGCATTAGGGTTAACGTGAGAGTTAGGATGAGGGTTAGTTTTAGGATTAGGGTTAGAGTGAGGGCTATTGTGTGTGTGAGGTTTAGGGTCAGGGTTAGGGTGAGATTTAGGGTTACCGTAAGGGTTAGGGTTAGGGTGAGGGTGAGGTTTAGGGTTAGAGTTAGTGTTTGGGTGAGGCTGAAGGTGAGGATTAGGGTTAGGGTTAGTTTTAGATTTAGGGTTAGGATGAGGGTTAGGGTTAGGCTTAGGGTAAGGCTTAGGGTTAGGATTAGGATTAGGATAAGGTTTCAGGTAAGTCTGAGGGTTTGGGTTAGGTTTAGGGTTAGGCTTTGTGTTAGGCTGAGGGTGAGGGTGAGTGTGAGAGTTAGGGTTAGGGCGAGAGTTAGGGTTAGGGTTAGAGTGAGTGTTAGGGTTAGGTTGAGGGTTAGGCATAGGGTTATGGTGAGGGTTAGGGTTAGGTTTAGGGTGATGGTTAAGATGGGGATTAGCGTTAGGATTAGAGTTAAGGTGAGGGCTAGGGTGAGGGTGAGGGTTAGGGTTAGGGTTAGGGTGAGGTTTAGAGTTAGGGTTAGGGATAGCGTGAGGGTTAGGATGAGAGTTAGGTTTACGGTGACATGAGGGTTAGGGTTAGGGTGGGGCTTAGGCTTAGGGTTAGGCTGAGGGTGAGGGTGGGGTGAGGATTAGGGTTAGTGTGATGGTTAGGATTAGGGTTAGGATGAGGGCTAGTGTGATGGTGAGGTTTAGGGTAAGGCTTAGGATTAGGCTTAGGTTTAGGCTGAGTGTGCGATTGAGGGTGAGGTTTAGGGTTAGGGTGATGTTTAGGTTTAAGTTTAGGGTGAGGGTTAGGATGAGTTTTAGTGTTAGGGTGAGCGTAAGGGTGAGGATGATGGTAAGGGTAAAAGTGAACTTTAAGCTGAGGGTTAGGGTTAAGATAAGGCTGAGGGTTAGGATTAGGTTTAGGGTTAGGGTAAGGGTTAGGGTTAGGGTTAGGGTGAGGGTTAGATTGAGTATTAGGGTTAGGGTTAGTGTGAGGTTTAGGGTGAGCATGAGGGTCTGGTTTAGGTTGAGGGTGAGGGTTAGAATTAGGTTTAGGGTGAGGGCTAGGGTGAGGGTGAGGGTTAGGGTTAGGGTGAGGTTTAGGAGTAGGGTGAATGTTAGGGTTAGTTTGAGGCTTAGTGTTAGGGTTAGGGTTAGTGTTAGTGTGAGTGTAAGTTCTAGGGTGAGGATTACGGTTAGGGTGAGGGTTACGGTTAGGGTGAGGGTTAGGGTTAGGGTTAATGTAATTGTTAGAGTTAGGGTTAGGTTTAAGGTTACGGTGAGAGTGAGGGTGATGGTTAGGTTTAGGGTTAGGGTGAGGTTTAGTGTTAGGGTTAGGGTTAGAGTTAGGGTTAGGTGAGGGTGAGGTTTAGGGGTAGATTTAGGGTTAGGGTGAGGGATAGGGTGAGGGTGAAGTTTATGGTTAGTGTAGGGTTAGGGTTAGTGTTAGGGTGAAGGTAAGAGTTAGGGTGAGGGTTAGGGTGAGGTTTAGGGTGAGGGTTAGCCTTATGGATAGTGTTAGGTTTAGGATTAGGGTTAGGGTGAGGGTGAGTGTGAGGTTTAGTGTTAGGGTTAAGCTTAGGGTTTCATTGAGGGTGAGGGTGAGGCTAAGGATTAGGGTTAGGTTGAGGGTTAGGGTTAGGATTATGGTGATGATTAGAGTTAGGGTTAGGCTTAGGCTGAGGGTGAGGGTGATGGTGGGGGTGCAGAATAGGGTTAGGGTTAGGGTTAGGTTTATTGTTCGTGTTATGGTTAGGGTTAAGTTTGCTGTGAAGTTGAAGCTGAGGGTGAGGTTTATGTTTAGGGTTAGGGTTATGGTTAGTGATATTGTTAGGGTTAGGGTTAGCGTTCCGATGAGGTTGAGGGGGAGGGGAGGTTTAGGGTTAGGGGGAGGATAAGGGTGAGATTTAGGGTTAGAGTTAGTGTTAGGGTTAGGGTGAGGGTGAGGGTTAGGTTGAGGTTTAGGGATAGGGTTAGGTTTAGGATTAGGTTTAGGGTGAGGATGAGTATGTGGGTTAGGATGAGGGATAGGCTTAGGCTTAGGGTAAGGATGAGGTTGAGTGTGGGGGTGAGGATTAGGGTTAGGGTGATGGTTCGGGTTAGGCTTAGTGGTATTGTTAGGGTTAGGATTAGAGTTCCGGTGATGGGGAGGGTGTGGGTGAGGGTTAGGGTTAGGGTTAGTGTGGGGTTTACGGTAAGGGTTAGGGTAAGGGTTTGGGTGAGGGTGAGATATTGGTTTGGGGGGGTTAGTGTTAGGGTTAGGGTGAGGGTGAGGATTAGGTTGAGGTTTTGGGTTAGGGTTATGGTTAGTTGGAGGGTTAGTGTTAGGGTTATGGTTAGTGTTAGGGTGAGGGTTATGGTTAGTGTGCGGGTTAGGATTAGGGTTATGGTTTTTGTTAGGTTTAGGGTTAGGGTTAGGCTTAGGGTTAGGCTGAGGGTGATGTTGAAGGTGAGGGTTACTGTTCGGATGAGGGTTAGAGTTAGGTTTAGGGTGATGGTTAGGGTTAGTGTTAGGGTTAGGGTGAGTGTTAGGTTGAGGGTAAATGTTAGGTTGAGGCTTATGGTAAGGATGAGGGTTAGGGTTAGGGTTAGGGATACTGTTAGATTTAGGTTTAGTGTTAGAGTTAGGGTTAGGGTGAGAGTGAGGTTTAGGGTTAGAGTTAGGCTTAGTGTTAGGGTTAGGGTTAGGGTGAAGTTTAGGGTTAGGACTTGGCTTAGGCTTAGGCTTAGGCTTAAGCCGAGCTTGAGGGTGAGGGTTAGGGTCAGGGTCAGGGTGAGGGTGAGGGTTAGGTTTAGGGTTAGGGTGAGGTTAAGGATGATGTTTAGGGTTAGGATTAGGGTTAGGGTGAGGGCTAGGGTGAGGCTTAGGGTGAGGGTTAGGGTAAGGTATAGGTTGACATTTAGGATTAGGGTTAGGGTGAGGGTGAGTGTGTGGGTTAGGGTTAGGTATAGGGTGAGGTTAGGTTTAGGGTTAGGGTTAGGGTTACAGTGAGGGTTAAGGTTAGGGTTAGGGTTAGGGTTAGGTTTAGGGTTAAGCTGAGGGGGAGGGTGGCGGTGAGGATTAGGGTTAGGGTTAGGGTTAGGGTTATTGTTAGTGTTATGGTTAGGGTTAAGTTTGCGGTGATGGTGAGGCTGAGGGTGAGGGTTATGATTAGGGTTAGGGTTAAGGTTAGGCTTAGGGTTAGGCTGAGGGTGTGGTTGAAGGTGAGGGTTAGGGTTAGGGTTAGTGTTAGAGTTAGGTTTAGGTTTAAGGTGAGGGTTAGGGTGAGGGTTAGGGTTAGGGTTAGGGTTAGGTTTAGGGTTCGGGTTAGGGTTAGGTTAAGCGTTAGGGTTAGGGTGAGGTTGAGATTTTGGGTTAGAATTAGGGTTAGGTTGAGGCTGAGGGTGAGGGTCAGGATTACATTTAGGCTTAGGATTAGGCTTAGGCTTAGGCCGAGCATGAAGGTGAGGTTTAGGGTTAGGGTTAGGGTTAGGGTTAGGGTTAGGTGAGTGTTACGGTGAGTGTAAAGGGTTAGTGTTAAGGTTAGGTTTAGCCTTAGGTTTAGGCTGAGTGTGAGGGTGAGGGTGAGGTTGAGTTTTAGAGTTAGTGTTAGGGTTAGGGTTAGGGTTAGTGTGAGGGTCAGGTTGATGGTTAGGCTTAGGATTAGGCTGAGGCTTAGGCCAAGCATGAGGGTGAGGTTTAGGGTTAGGGTGAGGGTTAGGGTGGGGTTGTCGGTAAGGGTAAACTTGAGGGTTAGGCTGACGGTGAGGGTTACTGTAAGGGTGAGGGTTACCATTAGGGTGAGGTTTATGGTTAGGGGTAGAGTGAGGGTGAGGGTTACATTGAAGATTAGTATTAGGGTTAGGGTGAGGTTTAGGGGGAGGATGAGGGTTAGGGTTATGGTGAGGGCTAGGGTGAGGGCTAGGTTTAAGTTTAGGGTTAGCTTTAGGGTTAGGGTGATGGTTAGGGTTAGTGTGAGGGTCAGTGTTAGTGTTAGGGTTTGTGTGAGGGTGAGGGTAAGTGTTAGGGTGAGGGTGAGGGTTAGGTTGAGGGTTACGGTGAGGGTGAGGGTGAAGGTTAGGATTAGGATTAGGATGAGGTTTAGGTTTATGTTTAGGGTTAGAGTTAGGGTTAGGGTGAGAGTGAGTTTTATGTTTAGAGTTAGGGTTAGTGTTAGGGTTAGGGTTAGAGTTAGGATTAGTGTTAGGGTTAGGGTTAGGTTTAGGGTTAGGATTAGGGTTAAGATGAGTGTTTGGTTTAGGATTAGGGTTATGTTGAGGGCTAGGGTGAGGTTGAGGTTTAGTGTTAGGTTTAGGGTGAGGTTTAAGGTTAGGTTTAAGGTTAAGGTCGGTGTGAGTTTGAGGTTTAGGGTTAGTGATAGGGGAAGGGTGAGGGTTAGGGTGAGGGTTAGGGTTAGGGTTAGTGTTAGGGTTAGGGTTAGGGTTAGGGTGAAGGTGAGTGTGTGTTAGAGTTAGGGTTAGGATTAGGATTAGGGTTAGTGAGAGGGTAAGTGTGAGGGTGAGTGTTAGGGTTACGGTGAGGCTTAGGTTTATCGTTAGGGTGAGAGTTAGGGTGAGGGTGAGGGATAGGGTTAGGTTTAGGATTAAAATTAGGGTTAGGGTTAGGATTAGTGTGAGGGTTAGTGTTAGGGTTAGTGTTAGGCTTAAGGTTAGGCTGAGCATGAGGGTGAGGGTGAGGTTTAGGGTTAGGGTGAGGGTTAGGGTTAGGGTGAGGGTAAGTGTTAGGGTAAGTTTTAGGTTTAGGGTAAGGTTTAGCATTAGGCTTAGGGTTAGGGTTAGGGTGTGGGTGAGGTTTAGGGTTAGAGTTACGGTTAGGGTGAATGTTAGGGTTAGGGTTAGTGTTAGGGTTAGGGTCGGGTTTAGGGTTTGGTTTAGGGTTAGAGTTAGGGTTAGGGTGAGGGTGAGATTTAGGGTTAGGGTTAGGGTTAGGGTGAGGGTTAGGGTTAGGCTTAGAGTTAGGGTTAGGGTGAGGGTGAGAGTTAGGGGGAGGGTTAGGGTTAGGGTTAGTGTTAGGGTTAGGATTAGGGTTAGGGTAAGGTTGACTGTGCGTGTTAGGGTTAGGTTTAGGGTTAGGCTGAGGGTGACGTTGAAGGTGAGGGTTTGGGTTAGGGTTAGTGTTAGGGTTAGGTTTAGGTTTAGGGTGAGAGTTAGGGTGAGGGTGAGGGATAGGGTTAGGTTTAGGATTAAAATTAGGGTTAGGGTTAGGATTAGTGTGAGGGTTAGTGTTAGGGTTAGTGTTAGGCTTAAGGTTAGGCTGAGCATGAGGGTGAGGGTGAGGTTTAGGGTTAGGGTGAGGGTTAGGGTTAGGGTGAGGTTTAGTGTTAGGGTTAGGGTTAGAGTTAGGGTTAGTGTTATTGTTAGGTTTAAGGTGAGAGTTAGGGGGAGGGTTAGGGTTAGGGTTAGGTTTAGGGTTCAGGTTAGGGTTAGCTTTAGCGTTAGCGTTAGGGTGAGGTTGAGGTTTTGGGTTAGAATTAGGGTTAGGGTGAGGCTGAGCGTGAGGATTAGGGTTAGGGTTAGTGTTAGGGTTAGGGTTAGGGTGAGTGTTAGGGTGAGTGTGAAGGTTAGTGTTAAGGTTAGGTTTAGCCTTAGGTTTAGGCTGTTGGTGAGGGTGAGGGTGAGCTTGAGTTTTAGAGTTAGTGTTAGTGTTAGGGTTAGGGTTAGCGTGAGGGTCAGGTTTACGGTTAGGCTTAGGATTGGGCTTAGGCTTAGGCCGAGCATGAGGGTGAGGTTTAGGGTTAGGGTGAGGGTTAGGGTGTGGGTGACGATAAGGGTAAACGTGAGGGTTAGGCTGACGGTGAGGGTTACTGTAAGGGTGAGGGTTAGCATTAGGGTGAGGTTTAGGGTTAGGGGTAGAGTGAGGGTGAAGGTTACATTGAAGATTAGTGTTAGGGTTAGGGTGAGGTTTAGGGGGAGGATGAGTGTTAGGGTTAGGTTGAGGGCTAGGGTGAGGGCTAGGTTTAAGTTTAGGGTTAGCTTTAGGGTTAGGGTGATGGTTAGGGTTAGTGTGAGGGTCAGTGTTAGTGTTAGGGTTTGTGTTAGGGTGAGGGTAAGTGTTAGGGTGAAGGTTAGGGTTAGGGTGAGGGTTACGGTGAGGGTGAGGGTGAAGGTTAGGATTAGGATTAGGATGAGGTTTAAGTTTAGGTTTAGGCTTAGAGTTAGGGTTAGGGTGAGAGTGAGGTTTATGTTTAGATTTAGGCTTAGTGTTAGGGTTAAGGTTAGAGTTAGGATTAAGGTTAGGGTGAGGGTGAGTGTGAGGGTTAGGGTTTGGGTTAGGCTTATGCTGAGGGTGAGGATGGGGGTGAGGATTAGGGTTAGGGTGATGGTTAGGGTTAGGGTTAGGTTGAGGGTTAGGATGAGCATTAGATTTAGGGTGAGGGTTAGGTTGAGGGTGAAAGTAAGTGTAAAGGTGAGGGTTAGGCTAAGGGTGAGGGTTAAGATAAGTGTGAGGCTTAGGGTTAGGGTTAGGCTTAGTGTAAGGGTTCGGGTTAAGGTTACGGTTGGGTTAGATTGAGGATTAGGTTTAGGGTTAGTGTGAGGTTTAGCGTGAGGATGAGGATTAGGTTTAGGGTGACGGTGTAGGTTAGAATTAGGGTTAGGGTGAGGGCTAGAGTGAGGGTAAGGTTTAGGGTTAGGTTTAGGGTTAGGATGAGGTTTAGGATTAGGATGAGAGTTAGGGTTAGTGTGAGGATTAGTTTTAGGGTTAAGGTTAGTGTTAGGGTGAGGTTAAGTGTTCGGTTGAGGGTTAGGTTTAGGGTGAGTGTTATGGATAGTGTTAAGGTTAGGGTTACGGTTACGTTGAGTTTGAGTGTGAGGGTTAGGATTAGGGTGAGGTTTAGTGTTCGTGTTAGGGTTAGCGTTAGTGTTAGGGTGAGGTTTAGGGTTAGGATGATGGTTAGGGTTAGTGTGAGGGTTAGTGTTAGGGTTAGGGTTAGTGTTCGGGTGAGGGTTATTGTTAGGGTGAGGGTTATGATTAGGGTGAGGTTCAGGGTTATTGTTAGGTTTATTGTTAGGGTTAGGGTTAGGGTTAGGGTTACGGTGAGGGTAAGTCTGAGGGTTAGGTTTGGGTTAGAATGAGGTTTAGGTTTAGGGTTAGGCTTAGAGTTAGGGTTAGGGTGAGGGTGAGGTTTAGGGTTGGAGTTAGGGTTAGTGTTAGGGTGAGGTTTAGGGTGAGGGTTAGGGTTAGGGTGAGGGTTAAGATGAGGCTTAGCGTTAGGATTAGGTTTAGGGTTAGGGCGATGGTGAGGGTGAGTGTTAGGTTTAGGCTTAGGCTTAGGCTTAGGATTAGGCTTAGGTTGAGGGTGAAGTTGAGGGCTTGTGTTAGGGTGATGGATAGGGTTAGGGTTCGAATGAGTGTTAGGATGAGTGTTAGGGTTAGGGTGAGGGTTAGGATGAGTGTGACGGTAAGAATAAAGGTGAGGGTTAGGCTGAGGGTGCGTGTTCCCTTAAGGGTGAGAGTTAGGATTAGGGTGAGGGTTAGGGTAAGGGTTAGGGTGAGGTTTAGGGTGAGGGTGAGGGTTAGATTGAGGATCAGTGTTGGGGTTTGTGTGAGGTTTTGGTTGAGGATGAGTGTTAGGATAAGGTTGAGGGTTAGGGTTAGAATTAGGGTTAGGGTGAGGGCTAGGGTGAGGCTGAGGGTTAGGGTTAGGGTTAAGGTGAGGTTTAGGGTTAGGGTGAGAGTTAGGGTTACTGTGAGGGTTAGTGTTAGAGTTAGAGTTAATGTTAGGGTGAGGGTAAGGGTTAGGGTGAGGCTTAGGGTAAGGGTGAGGGTTATGGTTAGGGTGAGGGTTAAGGTTAGGTTTAGGGTGATTGTTAAGTTTAGAGTTAGGGTTACGGTGAGGGTGAGGGTGAGGGTTAGGGTTAGAATGAGGTTTAGGGTTAGGGTTAGTGTTAGAGTTAGGGTGAGGGTGGTAGTGAGGTTTAGGGTTAGAGTTAGGGTGCAAGTGAGGGTTAGGATGAGGGTGCGGGTGAGGTTTATTGTTAGGTTTAGGATTAGGGTGAGGCTTAGGGTTAGGGTGAGAGTTAGGGTTAGTGTGAGGGTTAATGTTAGGGTTAGGGTTTGTGTTAGGGTGAGGTTAAGTGTTAGGTTGAGGGTTAGGTTTAGGGTGAGTGTTATGGATAGTGTTAAGGTTAGGGCTACGGTTACGTTGAGTGTGAGTGTGAGGGTTAGGGTTAGGGTGAGGTTTAGGTTTCGGGTTAGGGTTAGGTTTAGCATTAGGTTTAGGGTGAGGTTGAGGTTTTGGGTTAGAATTAGGGTTAGGTTGAGGCTGAGGGTGTGGATTAGGGTTAGGGTTAGTGTTAGGGTTAGGGTTAGGATGAGTGTTAGGGTGAGTGTGAGGGTTAGTGTTAAGGTTAGGTTGAGCATTAGGTTTAGGCTGAGGGTGAGGGTGAGGGTGAGTTTGAGGTTTGGAGTTAGTGTTAGTGTTACGGTTAGGGTTAGGGCGAGGGTCAGGTTTACAGTTAGGCTTAGGATTAGGCTTAGGCTTAGGCCGAGCATGAGGATGAGGTTTAGGGTTAGGGTGAGGGTTAGGGTGGGGGTGACAGTAAGGGTAAACGTGAGGGTTAGGCTGAGCGTGAGGGTGACTGTAAGGGTGAGGGTTAGCATTAGGGTGAGCTTAAGGGTATTGGTAGAGTGATGGTGAGGGTTAGATTGAGGATTAGTGTTCAGGTTAGGGTGAGTTTTAAGGGGAGGATGAGGGTTAGGGTTAGGATGAGGGCTAGGGTGAGGGGTAGGGTTAAGGTTAGGTTTAGCTTTAGGGTTAGGGTGATGGTTAAGGTTAGTGTGAGGATCAGTGTTAGTGTTAGGGTTTGGGTTAAGTTGAGGGTAAGTGTTAGTGTGAGGGTTACATTGAGGGTGAGGTTAAAGGTTAGGATTAGGATTAGGATGAGGTTTAAGTTTAGGTTTAGGGTTAGAGTTAGGGTTAGGGTGAGAGTGAGGTTTATGTTTAGAGTTAGGGTTAGTGTTAGGGTTCGGGTTAGGGTGAGGGTAAGGTGTACGGTTAGGCTTAGGCTTAGGCTTAGGCCGAGCATAAGGGTGAGGTTAGGGTTAGGGTTTGGGTGAGTGTTAGGATGAGGTTTAGGGTTAGGATTAGGGTTAGGGTGAGGGTTAGGGTTAGGATTAGGGTTAGGGTGAGGGCTAGGGTGAGGATGAGGGTTAGGGTTAGTGTGATGGTTAGGTTTACGGTTAGGGTGAGGGTTAGAATGTGGGTTAGGGTTAGGGTGAGGGTTAGGGTAAGGGTGACATTATGGATAAAGGTGAGGTTTAGGCTTAGGTTGAGGGTTAGGATGAGGATTAGTGTTAGGGTTAGGCTGTGGGTGAGGGTTAGATTGAGTATTAGTGTTAGGGTTAGTGTGAGGTTTAGGGTGAGGATGAGGTTTAGGGTTAGTGTGAGGGCTAGGGTGAGGTTGAGGTTTAGGTATAGGGTTAGGTTGAGGTTTAGGGTTAAGGTGATGGTTAGGGTTAGTGTGAAGGTTCGTGTTAGTATTAGGGTGAGTTTTAGGGTGAGGTTTAGCATTAGGGTGAGGGTTATGTTTAGGGTTACTGTTAGGGTTAGGGTTAGGGTTATTGTTAGGGTTAGGGTTACTGTTACGGTGAGGGTGACGGTTAGGGTTAGGGTTAGGGTGAGGTTTAGGTATATGGTCAGGTTTAGAGTTAGGGTTAGGGAGAGGGTGAGGTTTAGGTTTAGGGTTAGGGTTAGTGGGAGGGTTAGGGTGAGGGTTAGGGTGAGTGTTAGTGTTAGGATTAGGGTTAAGGTGAGGGTGATTGTGAGGGTTAGTGTAGGCTTAGGTTTAATGTTAGGCTGAGGTGAGGGTGAGGGTGAGGGTTAGGGTTAGCTTGAGGGTTAGAGTTAGGGTTAGGTTGAGGGTTAGGGTTATTTTTAGGGTTAGGGTTAGGATGAGGTTTAGGGTTAGGATTAGGGTTAGGATGAGGGCAAGGGTGAGGGTGAGGTTTAGGGTTAGCATTATGGTGAGGTTTTGGATTAGGGTTGGGTTTAGGGTTAGGGTGAGGGTTAGGGTTAGTGTTACGGTGAGGGTGAGGGTTAGGGTTAGGTTTAGGATTATGGTAAGGTTTAGGGTGAGGGTTAGTGTTAGTGTTAATGTTAGAGTTAGTGTTAGTATTAGGGTTAGGGTTAGAGTTACGGTGAGATGGTGGGTAAGGGTGAGGGTTAGGATTAGGGTGAGGTTTAGGGTGAGGTTTAAGGTTAGGGTCAGGGTTAGGGTGAGGGTGAGGTTTAGGGTTAGAATTAGGGTTAGGGGGAGGGTTAGGGTGAGGTTTAGGGTTAGGGTTAGTGTTAGGGTTAGGGTGATGGTGAGGGTTAGTTTGAGGTTTAGAGATAGGTTTAGGGTTAGGATTAGGGTTTGGTTGAGGGTGACTGTGAGGGTTAGGGTGAGGGTTAGGCTTAGGCTTAGGGTTAGGCTGATGGTGAGGTTAGAGTTGAGGATTAGATTTAGGGTGATTGTTAGGTTTAGGGTTAGTGTTATTGTTAGGGTTAGGGTTACAATTATGTTGAAGTTGATGTTGCGGGTGAGGATTAGGTTTAGGGTTAGGGTGGTGTTTAGGGTTAAGGTTACGGTTAGGGTGAGGGTGAGGTTTATTGTTAGATATAGGTTTAGGGGGAGAGGGAGGGTGAGGTTTAGGGCTAGGGTTAGTGTTAGGGTTAGGGTGAGGGTCAGGGTTAGTTTGAGTTTTAGGTTTAGGTTTAGGGTTAGGGTTAATGTGAGTGTTCGCTTTTGGGTTAGGGTTAGTGTTAGGGTGATTGTAAGTGTTAGGTTGAGGGTTTGGGTTAGGGTGAGTGTTATGGTTAGGGTGAGGGTTAGGATTAGGGTTAGGGTTATTGTTAGGGTTAGGTTTAGGGTTACAGTTACGCTGAGGGTGAGGGTGAGGGTTAGGTTTAGGTTTAGGGTGAGGTTTAGACTTTGGGTTAGGGTTAGAGTTAGGTTTAGTGTGAGGGTGAGTTTTAGGGGTAGAGTTAGGGTTAGGGTTAGGGTTAGGTTGATGGTTAGGGTTATGGTTAGGGTTAAGGTTAGGGTGAGGGTGAGTGTGAGGGTTAGGGTTAGTGTTAGGGTGAGGGTTAGTGTGAGGGTTAGTGTTAGGCTTAGGGTTATTGTTAGGGTTAGGGTGAGGGTGAGGGTGAGGGTTAGGGTTAGGGTTAGTGTTGGAATTAGGGTTAGGGTTAGTGTTACAATGAGGGTGAGGGTTAGGCTTAGGGTTAGGAGGGCGTCAGTGTTAGGGTGAGGGTTAGGGTCAGGGTGATGGATATTGTTATGATGAGCGTTAGGGTTAGGGTTAGGGTTATTGTTAGGGTTACGGTTAGTGTTATTGTTAGGGTAAGTTTTATATTTATGGTTAAGGTGAGGGTGAGGGTTTGGTTTATGGTTAAGGTCAGGTTTAGGGTTTGGGTTAGGGTTAGAGTTATTGTTAGGGTTAGGGTGAGGTTTAGGGTTAGAGTCAAAGTTAGGTTGAGGGTTAGGTTGAGGGTTACGGTTAGGGTTAGTGTTAGGGTTACGGTTAGGGTGAGATTTAGGGGGAGGGATAGGGTTAGGGTTAGGCTGAGGGTGAGTGTGTGTGTTAGGGTTAGATTTAGGGTTAGGTTTAGGGTTATGCTGAGGGTGAGGTTGAGGGTGAGAACGCTAGGGTTAAATTGAGGGTTATGCTTAAGTTTAGAGGGAGGGTTAGGATGAGGTTTATGGTTAGGATTAGGGTTAAGGTGAGGGCTAGGGTGATGTTGAGGTTTAGGTTTAGGGTTAGGGTTAGGTTTAGGGTTAGGTTTAAGGTTAGGGTCAGGGTGACCTTTAGGTTTAGAGTTAGGGTTATTGTGAGGCTGAGGGTGTGGGTTAGGTTTAGGTTTAATGTTAGGGTTAGGTTTAAGGTGAGGGTTAGGGTGAGGGTGAGGATTAGGGTTAGGTTCAGCATTAGGATTAGGGTTAGTGTTAGGGTGAGTGTGAGGGGTAGGGTTAGGGTTAGGCTTAGGCTTAGGCTGAGGGTGAGGGTGAGTGTGAAGTTTAGGGTTAGGGTGAGGGTGAGGGTTAGGGTTAGGTTGAGGGTTAAGGTTCGGATTAGAGGGAGGGTTAGGATGAGGGTTAGGGTTAGGATTAGTGTTAGGGGGAGGGCTAGGGTGAGGGTGAGGTTTATGGTGATGATTAGGGTGAGTTTTAGGGTTAGGGTTAGAGTGAGGGTGAGATTTAGGGTTAGAGTTAGGGTTAGGGTGAGGCTGAGGGTGAGGGTTAGGTTTAGGGTTAGTGTTAGGGTTAGGGTTAAGATGAGTGATAGGGTGAGGGTGAGGGTTAGGCTTAGGGTTAGTATTAGGATTAGGGTTAGAGTTAGGGTGAGTGTGAGGTTTAGTGTTAGGGTTAGGCTTAGGCTTAGGCTGAGGCTGAGAGTGAGGGTTAGGCTTAGGGTGAGTGTTAGGGATAGGGTTAGGGTGAGAGTTAGGGTTAGTGTTAAGTTTAGGGTTAGGGTGAGGGGTACGGTAAGGGTTTTGTGAGGGTGATGGTTAGGGTTAGGGTTAGTGTTAGGGTGAGGATTAGGGTTAGTATTAGCGTTAGGGTGAGGGCTAGGGTGAGGTTGAGGTTTAGGGTTAGGGTTATGGCGAGGTTTATTGTTAGGGTTAGGTTTAGGGTGAGATTGAGGTTTAGGGTTAGAGTTAGGTTTAGGGTGAGGCTGATTGTGAGGGTTTGTGTTAGGGTTATTTTTAGATTTAAGGTTTGAGTGAGGTTTAGGGTAAGGGTGAGTGTTAGGCTTAGAGTTAGGATTAGGATTAATGTTAGTGTTAGGCTGAGGGTGAGGGTGACGGTGAGGGTTAGGGTTAGGATATGGTGTAGGGTTAGGATTAGGGTTAGGGTGAGCACTAAGTTGAGGGTTACTGTGAGGGTTAGGTTTAGCTTTAGGATTAGGTTTAGGTTGAGGGTGAGTGTGAGGATTAGGGTTAGGGTTAGGGTTAGGCTTAGGGTTAGGGTGAGAGTTAAGGTTAGGTTTTGGTTTAGGGTAAGGAGGAGGGTTAGACTTAGGGCGAGGGTGAGGGTGAGGGTGAGGTTTAGGGTTAGGGTTAGTGTGAGTGTTAGGGTTACGGTGAGGATTATGGTTATGGTGAGGGTTAGGGTTAGGATTAGGGTTAGGGTGAGGGTTAGTGTGAGGGTGAGGTTTAGTGTTAGGGTGAGTGTGAGGTTCAGGGTGAGTGTGAGGTTTAGGGTTAGGGTTCGGGTGAATTTTAGGGTTACGGTTAGTGTTAGGGTTAGGGCAAGTGTGAGGTTTAGGGTTAGAGTTAGGGTTAGTGTGAGGGTTAGGGTGAGGTTTAGGGTTAGTGTGAGGGTCAGGGGTAGCCTTAGGTTGAAGGTTAGCATTTGAGTGAGGGTTAGGGTTAGGTTTAGGTTTAGAGGGAGGGTTAGGGTGAGCGTTAGGGTTAGGATTAGGATTAGGGTATGTGCTAGGGTGAGTGTTAGCGTTAGGGTTAGTGATATGTTGAGGGTTAGGGTTAGGGTTAGTGTTAGGTTTAGGGTTGGGTTTAGGGTTAGGATTAGGGTTAAGGTGAAGGTGAGTGTGAGGGTTAGGGTTAGTGTTAGCCTTAGGGTTAGGCTGAGGCTGAGGGTGAGGGTGAGTGTTAAATTAAGGGTGAGGGTTAGGTTTAGGGTTAGAGTGAGGGTTAGTGTGAGTGTTAGGGTTAGGATTAGGGTTAGGGTATGTGCTAGGGTGAGGGTTTGGGTTAAGTTTAGGCTGAGGGTGAGGGTGGCGATAAGGATTAGGTTTAGAGTGATGGTTCAGGTTATCGTTAGTTTGAGGGTTAGGATGAGGGTTAGGGTTAGGATTAGGGTTAGGGTGAGGGCTAGGCTGAGTGTGAGGTTAAGGGATAGGTTTAGGCCTAGGCTTAGGTTAGGCTGAGGCTGAAGGTGAGGGTGAGGTTTAGGGTTATTGTGATGGATAGGGTTATGGTTAGGTTCACGTTTAGGATGAGGGTTTGGATTAAGGTGAGGGTTAGGATGAGGGTGACAGTAAGAGTAACGGTGAGGGTTAGGCTGAGGGTGAGGGTGCGGGTTAGATTGAGGATTAGTTTTAGGGTTAGTGTGAGGTTTAGTGTGAGAGTGAGGGTTAGGGTCAGTGTGAGGGCCAGGGTGAAGTTGAGGGTTAGCGTTAGTGTTAGGGTGAGGTTTAGGTTTAAGGTGATGGTTAGCGTTAGTGTGAGGGTTAGTGTTAGTGTTAGTGGTAGGGTGAGGGTAAGTGTCAGGGTAAGGTTTAGGTTTAGGGTGACGTTTAGCATTAGGCTTAGTGTTAGGGTTAGGGTGAGGGTGAGGTTTTGGGTTAGAGTTAGTGTTAGGATGAATGTTAGCGTTAAGGTTAGGGTTAAGGTTAGGGTGAGGTTTAGGGTTTGGTTTAGGGTTAGAGTTAGGGTTAGGGTGAGGGTGAGATTTAGGGTTAGAATTAGGGTTAGGGTGAGGGTTAGGTTGAGGGTTAAGGTTAGGCTTAGTCTTAGGGTTAGGGTGAGGGTGAGAGTTAGGGGGAGGGTTAGGATTAGGGTTAGGGTGAGGGTGACTGTGAGGGATAGGATTAGGGTTAGTCTTTGGCTTAGGGTTAGGCTGAGGGTGAGGGTGGGGATAAGGATTAGGTTTAGAGTGATGCTTCAGGTTATCGTTAGGTTGAGGGTTAGGATGAAGGTTACGGTTAGGATTAGGGTTAGGGTGAGGGCTAGTGTGAGTGTGAGATTTATGGATAGTGAGGGTGAGGGTTAGGGTTAGTGTGATGGTTAGGGTTATGGTTAGGTTGAGGTTTAGGATGAGGGTTTGGTTTAAGGTGAGGGTTAGGATGAGAGTGACAGTAAGAGAAAAGGTGAGGGTTAGGCCGAGGGTGAGGGTTATGGTAAGGGTGAGGGTTCGGTTTAATTTTAGGGTGCAGGTGAGGGTTAGATTGAGGATTAGTGTTAGGGTTAGTGTGAGGTTTAGTGTGAGGGTGAGGGTTAGGGTTAGGGTGAGGGCCAGGGTGAAGTTGAGGGTTAGGGTTAGGGTTAGGGTGAGGTTTAGGTTTTGCGGTATGGTTAGCGTTAGTGTGAGGGTTAGTGTTAGTGTTACTGTTAGTGTTAGGGTGAGGGTAAGTTTAGGGTAATGTTTAGGTTTAGGGTGATGTTTAGCATTGGGTTAGGGTTAGGGATAGGGTGAGGGTAAGGTTAAGGTTATAGTTGGGTTAGGGTGAATGTTAGGGTTAGGGTTAGGGTTAGGGTGAGGTTTAGGGTTTGGTTTAGGGATAGAGTTAGGGTTAGGGTGATGGTGAGATTTAGGGTTAGAGTTAGGGTTAGGGTGAGGGTTAGGTTGAGGGTTAGGGTTAGGCTTCATCTTAGGGTTAGGGTGAGGGTGAGAGTTAGGGGGAGGGTTAGGGTTAGGGTTAGGGTTAGGATTAGGATTAGGTTTAGGGTGAGGGTTAGGGTTAGGGTGAGGTTGAGGTTTAGGGTTAGAGTTAGGTTGAGATTTAGGGTTAGGGTTAGGGTTATGTTTAGGGTGAGGTTGAGGTTGAGCTTTAGGGATATGGTTAAGGTTAGTTTTAGGTTTAGGGTGAGGTTGAGTGTGATGGTTAGCGTGAGGGTTTGGCTTAGGCTTAGGTTTAGGCTGAGGGTGAGGGTGGAGGTGAGGATTATGTTTAAGGTGATGGTTAGGGTTAGGGTTAGGGTTACTGTTAGGGTTAGGGTTATAGATATGGTGAAGTTGAGAGTACGGGTGAGGATTAGGGTTAGGGTTAGGGTGGTGTTTAGGGTTAAGGTTAGGGTTAGGGTGAGGGTGAGGTTTACGGTTAGATATAGGGTTATGGGAAGAGGGAGGGTGAGGTTTAGGCTTAGGGTTAGTGTTAGGCTTAGGGTGAGAGTGAGGGCTAGGTTGAGGTTTAGGTTTAGCGTTAGGGTTAGGGTTAGTGTGAGGGTTAGCTTTAGGGTTAGGGTTTGTGTTTGGGTGCGGGTAAGTGTTAGGGTGAGGGTTTGGGTTAGGGTGAGGGTTATGGTTAGGGTGAGGGTTAGGATTAGGGTTAGGGTTATTGTTAGGTTTAGGTTTAGGGTTACAGTTACTGTGAGGTTGAGGGTGAGGATTAGGGTTATCGTTAGGGTGAGGTTTAGGGTTTGGGTTAGGGGTAGCGTTAGGTTTAGGGTGAAGGTGAGGTTTAGGGTTAGAGTTAGGGTTAGGGTGAGAGTTAGGTTGAGGGTTAGGGTTAGGGTTAGTGGTAGGGTTAGGTTGAGGGTGTGGTGAGGGTTAGGTTTAGGTTCAGGGTTAGGTTGAGAGTTAGGATTCAGGTTTAGTTTAGAATTAGGTTGAGGGTTATGGTAAGGGATATGGTGAGGGTGAAGTTTAGGGTTAGGTTGAGGGTTAGGGTTAGGGTTAGGGTTAGGGTGAGGGTGAGTGTGAGGGTTAGGCTTAGGGTTAGCATTAGGATTAGGGTAAAGTTTAGGGTGAGTGTGAGGGTTAGGGTTAGGGTTAGGTTGAGGGTAAGTGTTAAGGTGTGGGTGAGTGTTAGGGTGAAGGATATGGTTAGGATGAGTGTTAGAGTTAGGGTTATTGTTTGGGTTAGGGTTAGGTTTATTGTTAGGGTAAGGTTTATATTTACGGTTACGGTGAGGGTGAGGGTTAGGGTTAGGTTTAGGGTTTGTTTTAGGGTTTGGGTTAGGGTTTGAGTTAGGGTTAGTGTGAGGTTGAGGTTTAGGGTTAGACTCAGGGTTAGGGTGAGGGTTAGGTTGAGGGTTAGGTTTAGGGTTAGTGTTAGGTTTAGTGTTAGGGTGAGAGTTAGGGGGAAGGTTAGGGTTAGGGTTAGGGTTAGGATTAGGTTTAGGGTGAGGGTGAGTGTGTGGGTTAGGGTTATATTTAGGGTTTGGCTTAGATTTAGGCTGAGGGTTAGTGTGTGTGTTAGGCGTAGGTTTAGGGTTAGGCTCAGGGTTAGGCTGAGGGTGAGGTTGAGGGTGTGAACATTAGGGTTAAGGTGAGCGTTATGCTTAGGTATAGGGGAAGGGTTAAGATGAGTTTTAGGGTTAGGATTACGGCTAGGGTGAGGGCTAGGGTGAGGGTGATGGTTAGGTTTAGGGTTAGGGTTGGGTTTAGGGTTAGGTTTGGGTTAGGGTCAGGGTGACGTTAATGGTTAGAGTTAGGGTTAGGGTGAGGCTGTGGGTGTGGGTTAGGGTTAGGGTTAATGCTAGGTTAGGGTTAAGGTGAGGGTTTGAGTGAGGGTGAGGGTTAGGGTTAGTGTCAGCTTTAGGATTAGTGTTAGGGTTAGGGTGAATGTGATGTTTAGGGTTAGGGTTAGGCTTAGTCTTAGGCTGAGGGTGAGGCTGAGGGTGAGAGTTAGGGTTAGGGAGAGAGTTAAGGTTAGGGTTAGGGGGAGGATTAGGATGAGGGTTAAGGTTAGGGGGAGAGCTAGGTTGAGGGTGAGGTTTATGGTTATGGTTAGGGTGATGTTTAGCGTTTTGGTTAAGGTGAGGGTGAGATTTAGGGTTAGAGTTAGGGCTAGGGTGAGGCTCAGGGTGAGGGTTAGGTTTCGGGTTAGTGTTAGGGTTAGGGTTAAGGTGAGGGATAAGGTGAGGGGGAGGGTTAGGGTTAGGATTAGGATTAGGGTTTGGGTTAGGGAGAGTGTAAGGGTTAGTGTTAGTGTTAGGCTTAGGCTTAGGCTTAGGCTGAGGCTGAGGCTGAGTGTGAGGGTTAGGCTTAGGGTGAGGGTTAGTGTTAGGATTAGGGTGAGAGTTAGGGTTTGGGTTAAATTTAGAGTTAGGGTGAGGGGTAGGTTAAGGGTTTTGGTGATGATGAGGTTTAGGGTTAGGGTGAGGGTTAGGATGAGGGTTAGGTTTAGGATTAGGTTGAGGGTGAGGGCTAGGGTGAGGATGATGATTAGGGTTAGGGTTAGGGTTAGGGTGAGGTTAAGGGTTAGAGTTAGGGTTAGGGTTAGGGTGAGAGTCATTTTTAGGGTTAGAGTTATGGTTAGGGTGAGGCTGATTTTGAGGGTTTGGGTTAGGGTTATTGTTAGATTTAGGGTTAGGGTGAGGGTTTGGGTGATGGTGAGGGTTAGGCTTAGGGTTAGGATTAGGATTAGGGTAAGGATTAGCGTGACTGTGAGGGTTAGGATCAGGGTTAGGGTTAGGATGAGGGTTATGGTTAGGCTTTCATTTAGTGTTAATGTTATGGTGATTGTGAGGGTTAGGTTGAGGTTTTGGTGTAGGTTTATGTTTAGATTTAGGGTTAGGGTAAGGGTGAGTGTGTGTGTTAGGGTTAGGTTTAGGGTTAGGCTTAGGGTTAGGCTGAGGGTGAGGTTAAGGGTGGGGGTTAGGGTTAGGGTGAGGGTTAGGGTTTGGGTTAAGTTTAGGGTTAGGGTGATGGTTAGGGACAGGGTTATGGTCAGAGTGAAGTTTAGGATTAGGTTGAGGGTTAGGGATAGGGTTAAGGTAAGGGTTAGGGTTAGCGTTAAGATGAGGGTTATGATGAGGATTAATGTTAGGATTAGGGTGAGGGCTGGGGTGAGGGTGAGGGTTAGGGTTAAGATGAGGTTTAGAGTTAGGATTACGGTTAGGGTGAGATTTAGTGTTAGAGTTAGGTTTAGTGTTCAGGTTAAGGTTAGGTGAGGGTTACGGTTAGGCTTAGGCTTAGGCTTAGGCCTAGCATGAGGATGAGTCTTAGAATTAGGTTTAGGGTGAGTGTTAGGCTTAGGGTGAGGGTTAGGTTGAGGTTTAGGGTTAGGATAAGGTTTAGGGTGAGCAATAGGTTGAGGTTTAGTGTGAGGGCTAGGGTTAGGGATAGCGTTAGTTTTAGGATTAGGTTTAGGTTGAGGGTGAGTGTGAGGGTTAGGGTTTGGGTGACGCTTAGGGTTAGGGTTTGATTTAGGGTGAGGGTGAGGGTTAGGGTTAGGGTGAGGGTGTGGTTGAAGGTGAGGGTTAGGGTTAGGGTTAGTGTGCGTGTTAGGGTTAGGGTGAGGGTTATGGTTAGGATGAGGGTTAGTGTTAGGTTTAGGCTTAGCCTTAGTCTTAGGGTAAGGCTGAGTGTTAGGGTTAGGGTGAGTGTGATTGTTAGAGTTTGGGTTAGGTTTAAGCTTAGGGATAGACTGAGGGAGAGGGTGAGGGTTAGGGTTAGGGTGAGGGTGAGGTTTAGAGTTAGAGTTTGTGTTAAGGTGAGGTTTAGTGTTAGGGTTAGTGTTAGGCTAAATATTAGGTTTAGGGATAGGGTGAGTTTTAGGGTGAGGTTTAGTGTTAGGGATAGGGTTAGTTTTAGGATTAGGGTTTGGGTGAGGGTAAGTGTGAGGGTTAGGGTTCGGGTTAGTGTTAGGGTTAGGCTTAGGGTTAAGCTGAGTGTGAGGTTGAGGGTTAGGATGAGGGTTAGGTTTAGGATTAGGTTTAGTGTGAGGGCTAACGTGAGGGTGAGGTTTAGGGCTCGGGTTAGGTTTAGGGTTAGTTTGAGGATTAGTGTTAGGGTTATGGTGAGGGTCAGGGTTAGGTTTAGTTTGAGGGTTAAAATTAGGTTTAGGGTTAGGATGAGGGTTAGGGTGAGGGTTAGGATGAGGTTTAGAGTTACAATTAGAGTTACGTTGAGGGATAGGGTTATTGTGAGTTTTAGTGTTAGGGTTAGGGTGAGGTTTAGGGTTAACTTTAGGCGTAGGTTTCAGGTGAGGGTTAAGGTTCGGGTTTGGGTGAGGGTGAAGGTTAGGTTTGGTGTGAGGGTTAGGGTGAGGACTAAGGTGAGGGTGAGGGTTAGGGTTAGTGTTAGGTTTAGGGTGAGGGTTAGGTTGAGGTTTAGGTTTAGGTTTAGGGTTAGTGTTAGGATTAGGGTTTGGGTGAGGGTGAGTTTGAGCCTTAGGGTTAAGGTTAGGCTTAGGCTTAGGGTTAGGCTGAGGGTGAGTGTGGGGATGAGGATTAGGTTTAGAGTGCTGGTTTAGTTTATGGTTAGGTTTAGGGTTAGGATGAGGGTTAGGGTTAGGATTAATGTTAGGGTGAGGGCTATGGTGAGTGTCAGGTTTAGTGATTGGTTTAGGCTTAGGCTTAGGGTTAGGCTGAAGCTGAAGGTGAGGTGAGGGCTAGGTTTAGGGTGATGGTTAGGGTTACTGTTAGGCTGAGGGTTAGGGTTAGGGTTAGGTTTAGGGTAAGGGTGACAGTAAGGTTAAAGGTGAGGGCTAGAGTTAAGTTGTGGGTTAGGGTGAGGATTAGGGTTAGGGTTAGGGTGAGGGTGAGGGTTAGATTGAGTATCAGTGTTAGGGTTAGTGTGAGGTTTAGGGTGAGGATTAGGGGTAGGGTTAGGGTGAGGGCTAGGGTGAGGGCGAGGGTTAGGGATAGGGTTAGGTTGAGGTTTATGGTAAAGGTGATGGTTAGGGTTAGGGTGAGGGTTAGTGTTCGGATTAGGGTTAGTTTTAGGGTGAGGGTAAATGTTAGGGTGAGGGTTAGGGTTAGGGTGAGAGTTATAGTTAGGGTTAGGATTAGTATTAGGGTTAGGGTTATTTTAGGGTTAGGGATAGGTTTATGGTTACCGTGAGTGGGAGGAGGAGGGTTAGGGTTAGGGTTAGGGTGAGGTTTAGGTTTTGTGTTATGATTAGAGTTAGGGTTAGGTTGAGGGTGAGGTTTAGGTTTAGAATTAGGATTAGGGGGAGGGTTAGGGTGAGGGTTAGGGTTAGGGTTAGTGTTAGGTTTAGGGTGAGGGTGAGTGTGAGTGTTAGGGTTAGGGTTAGGCTTAGGCATACGGTTACGCTGAGGATAAGGTTGAAGGTGAGGGTTACGGTTAGGTTGAGTTTAGGGTTAGGGTTAGGGTGAGGGTTAGGATGAGGTTTAGAGTTAGGTTTAGGGTTAGGATCAGGGCAAGGGTGAGGGTGAGGTTTAGAGTTAGCATTATGGCGAGGTTTAAGATTAGGTTTAAGTTTAGGGTTAGGGTGAGTGTTAGGGTTAGGGTTACTGTGATGGTGAGGTTTAGGGTTAGGGTGAGAGTTAGGTTTAGTTTGAGGGTGAGGGTAAGGATTAGGGTTAGGGTTATTGTTAGTGTTATAGTTAAGGTTATGTTCACAGTGAGGGTGAGGCTGAGGTTGAGGTTTAGGTTTAGGGTTAGGGTGAGGTTTAAGGTTAGGGTTAGGGTTAAGGTTAGTGTTATTGTTAGAGTTATGGTTAGAGTTATGGTGAGGGTGAGGGTGAGGATGAGGTTTAGGGTTAGGGTTAGGTTTAGGGTGAGGGTGATATTTAGGGTTAGAGTAAGGTTTAGGGTAAGTGTTATGGTTAGGGTTAGGGTGAGGGTTAGGTTGAGGTTTAGGGTTAGGTTTAAGGTTAGGTTGAGGATTAGGGTTATGGTGAGGGTGAGTGTGAGGGTTAGGGTTAGGTTAAGGCTTAGGCTTAGGGTTACGCTGAGAGTGAGGGTGGGGATGACGATTAGGTTTAGGGTGATGGTTAGGGTTATGGTTAGATTTAGGGTTAGGATTAGGGTTAGGGTTAGGATTAGGGTTTGGGTGAGGGCTAGGGTGAGGGTGACTGTTAGGGTTAGGTTTAGGCTTAGGGTTAGGTTTAGGCTGAGGCTGTGTGTGAGGGTGAGATTTAGGGTTACGGTGATGCTTAGAGTTACAGTCAGGGTGAGGGTTAGGATGAGGGTTAGGGTTAGGGTGAGTGTTAGAATCAGGGTGACGGTAAGGGTAAAAGTGAAGGTTAGGCTGAGAGTGAGGATTATGTTAAGGCTGAGGGTTAGGGTTAGGTTGAGGGTTAGGTTTAGGGTTAGGGTGAGGGTGAGGTTAAGATTGAGGATTAGTTTTAGGTTTAGTCTGAGGTTTAGGGTGAGGATGAGGGTTAGGGTTAGGGTGAGGGCTAGGGTGAGGGCTAGGTTTAGGGTGAGGTTTATGGTTAGGGTGACGGTTAGGGTTATGGTGAGGATTAGTGTTAGTGTTAGGTTTAGTGTTAGGGTGAGGGTTAGTGTCAGGTTGAGGTTTAGGTTTAGGGTGAGGGTTATGGTTAGAATGAGAGTTAGGGTTTTGTTTAGGGTTATTGTTAGGGTTAGGGTTACGGTTACAGTGAGGGTGAGGTTTAGGGTTAGGTTTAGGGTGAGGTTTATGTTTAGGGTTAGGGTTAGAGTTAGGGTTAGGGTGAGGGTGAGGTTTAGGGTTAGAGTTAGCATTAGTGTTAGTGTTAGGGTTAGGGTGACAGTTAGTGTGAGGGGTAGGGTTAGGCTTAAGCTTAGGTTTAGGCTTAGGCTTAGGCCGAGCATGAGGGTGAGGGTTAGGGTTAGGTTGAGTGTGAGGATTAGTGTTAGGGTTAGGGTTACGGTTAGGGTTAGTGTTAGGATGAGGTTTAGGGTTAGGATTAGGGTTAGGGTGAAGGCTAGGTTGAGGGTGAGTTTTAGGGTTAGGCTTAGGATTAGGTTTAGGCTGAAGGTGAGGGTGAGGTTGAGGGTTATGGTCAGCGTGATGTTTAAAGTTACAGTTAGGCTGAGGGTTAGGATGAGGGTCAGGGTTAGGATGAGGGTTAGGGTGAGGGTGACAGTAAGGGTAAAATTGAGGATTAGGGTTAGGGTTAGGGTGAGTGTGAGGGTTAGATTGAGTATTAGTGTTAGTGTTAGTGTGAGGTTTAGGGTGAGGATGAAGGGTAGCGTTAGGGTGAGGGCTAGGGTTAGGGTCAGGGTTAGGGATAGGTTTAGGTTGAGGTTTAGGCTTAAGGTGATGGTTAGTGTTAGTGTGAGGGTTAGTGTTAGGATTAGGGTTAGTTTTAGGTTGAAGGAAAGTGTTAGGGTGAGGGTTAGTGTTATGGTGAGAGTTATGGTTAAGGTTAGGATTAGTGTTATTTTTAGGGTTAGGGTTAATATTATGGGTACAGTGAGGATGAGGGTGAGCATCAGGGTTAGGCTTAGGCTGAGGTTTAGGTTTAGGATTATGGTTAGAGTTAGGGTTAGGTTGAGGGTGAGGTTTAGGTTTAGAGTTAGGTTTAGTGGGAGGGTTAGGGTGTGGGTTAGGGTTAGGGTTAGGGTTAGTGTTAGGATTAGGGTTAGGGTGAGGGTGAGTGTGAGGGTTAGGGTTAGCGTTAGGCTTAGGCTTAGGTTTAGGCTGAGGTTGAGGGTGAGGGTGAGGGTTAGGTTTAGGGTTAGGGTGAGTGTGAGGTTTAGGGTTAGGATTAGGGTTAGAGTTAGGGTTAATGTGAGGGTGAGGTTTAGTGTTAGATTTAGACTTAGGGTGAGGGTTAGTGTGAGGGTTAGGTTTAGGGTTAGTGTTAGGTTAGGGTTAGGGTGAGGATTAGTGTGAGGGTTAGGGTTAGAGTTAGTGTTAGGGTTAGGATTAGGGTTAGGTTGAGGGTGAGTGTGTGGGTTAGGGTTAGGTTTAGGGTTAGGCTTATGTTTAGGCTGAGGGTGAGGGTAAGGTTAGGTTTAGGTTGAGGGTTAGGATTAGGGTTAGGGTGAGAGTTAGGATGAGGGTTAGGGTTAGGATTAGGGTTAGGGCTAGTGTGAGGGTGAGGTTTAGGGTTAGGGTTAGGGTGAGGTTTAGGGTGTGTGTTAGGGTGACGGTGAGGTTTACTGGTAGATTTAGGGTTAGGGTGAGGGTTAGGGTTAGGGTTTGTGTTAGGCTTAGGGTTATTGTGAGTGTTAGGTTTAGTTTGAGGGTTATGTTTATGGTTAGGATTAGGATTAGGGTTAGGGTGAGGGTGAGTGTGAGGATTAGGGTTAGGGTTAGGCTTAGGATTAGGCTGAGTGTGAGGGTGAAGGTGAGGGTTAGGGTTAGGTTGAGGGTGAGGTTTAGGGTTAGACTTAGTGTGAGCAGTAGTGTGAGGTTTAGTGTTAGGTTTAGTGTGTGGGTGAGGTTTATGGTTAGGGTGATGCTTAGGTTTACAGTCAGGGTGAGGGTTAGGATGAGGGTTTGGGTTAGTGTGAGGTTTAGGGTGAGGGTGACAGTAAGCGTAAAGTTGAGTGTTAGGCTGAGAGTGAGGATTAGGGTAAATGTGAGGATTGGGTTAGGGTGAAGGTGAGTGTTAGGGTTAGGGTTAGGGTGTGGTTTAGGTGGAAGATTAGTTTTGGGGTTATTGTGAGGTTTAGGCTGAGGGTGAGGGTTAAGGTTAGGGTGAGGGCTAGTGTGAGGGTGAGGGTTAGGGTTAGGGTTAGGGTGAGTGTTAGGGTTAGCGTGATGGTTAGGGTTAGTGAGAGGGTTAGAGTTAGGGTTAGGGTTAGTGTTAGGGTGACAGTAAGTGTTAGGGTGAGGGTTAGGGTTAGGGTTATTGTTAGGGTTAGGGTTAGGATGAGGGTTAGGGTTTGGTTTAGGTTTAGGGTGAGGGCTAGGGTGAGGGTGATGGTTAGGGTTGGGGTTAGGCTTAGTGTTATTCTGAAGGTGAGGGTCAAGTTGAGGGTTAGTGTTAGGGTCATGGTTTGGGTTACGGTTAGGATGAGGGTTAGGATGAGGGTTAGGTTTAGGGTGAGGGTTAGAGTTAAGGTGACAGCAAGGGTAAAGTTGAGGGTTAGAGATAGGGTGAGGGTTTGTGTGAGGATTAGTGTTAGGGTTAGTGTGAGTTATAGGGTAAGGATGCGGGTTAGGGTAAGGGTGAGGGCTAGGGTGAGGGTGAGGGTTAGGGATAGAGTTAGATTGAGGGTTAGGGTTAAGGTGATGTTTAGGGTTAGTATGAGGGTTAGTGTTTGGATTAGGGTTAGTTTTACGGTAAGGGTAAGTGTTAGGCTGAGGGTTAGTGTTAGGTTGAGGGTTATGGTTAGTGTTAGGGTTAGTGTAATTGTTATGCTTAGGGTTATGGTTACTGTTACCGTGAGGGTGAGGGTGAGGGTTAGGGTTAGGGTGAGGTTGAGTGTGAGGATTAGGGTTAGGGTTGGCCTTAGGATTAGGCTGACGGTGAGGGTGAGGGTGAGGGTTAGGGTTAGGGTCAGGGTGAGGTTTAGGGTTAGACTCAGTGTTAGTGTGAGCATTAGTGTGAGGTTTAGTGTTAGGTTTAGGGTGTGGGTGAGGTTTAGGGTTAGGGTGATGCTTAGGTTTACGGTCAGGGTGAGGGTTAGGATGAGGTTTAAGGTTAGTGTGAGGTTTAGGTTGAGGGTGGCAGTAAGGGTAAAGTTGAGGGTTAGGCTGAGAGTGAGGATTAGGGTAAATGTGAGGATTGGGTTAAGGTGAAGGTGATTGTTAGGGTTAGGGTGAGGGTGTGGTTTCTGTTGAGGATTAGTTTTAGGGTTAGTGTGAGGGTTAGCTTGAGGATGAGGGTTAGGGATAGGGTGAGGGCTAGGGTGAAGGTGAGGGTTAGATTTAGGGTTAGGGTGAGTGTTAGGTTTAGCGTGATGGTTAGGGTTAGTGTGAGGGTTAGTGTTAGGGTTAGGGTAAGTGTTAGGGTGACAGTAAGTGTTAGGGTGAGGGTTAGGGTTAGAGTTAGTCTTAGTGTTAGTCTGAGGGTGAGGGTCAGGTTGAGAGTTAGTGTTAGGGTGATGGTTTGGGTTACGGTTAGGATGAGGGTTAGGATGAGGGTTAGGTTTAGGGTGAGGGTTAGGGTGAAGGTGACAGCAAGGGTAAAGTTGATGGTTAGGGTTAGGGTGAGGGTTATGGTTAATGTTAGGATTAGGGTTATTGTTATGGTTATGGTTATGGTTACTGTTACGGTGAGGGTGAGGGTGAGGTTTAGGTTTAGGGTTAGGGTGAGGTTTAGGTTTAGGGTTAGGGTTAGAGTTAGTGTTTGGGTGAGGGTGCGGTTTAAGGTTTAGAGTTAGAGTTAGGGGGAGGGTTAGGGTGAGGGTTAGGGTTAGGGTTAGTGTTAGGATTACGGTTAGGGTGAGGGTGTGTGTGAGGGTTAGGGTTAGGGTTAGGGTTAAGCTTAGGCTTAGGGTTAGGCTGAGGGTTTGGATGAGGGTGAGGTTTAGGGTTAGGGTTACTGTGAAGTTGAGGGTTAGGGTTCGGGTGAGAGTTAGGGTTAGGGTTAGGGTGAAGGTGAGGGTTAGGATTAGGGTTAGGATTAGGGTTATTGTTAGTGTTATGGTTAAGGTTAAGTTTACAGTGAGGATGAGGCTGAGGGTAAGGGTTAGGGTTAGGATTACGGTTAGGGTGAGGGCTTGGGTTAGGTTTAGGGTTACGGTGAGGGTGAGGGTTAGGGTTAGGGTTAGGGTTAGTGTTATTGTTAGGGTTTGGGTTAGGGTTAGAGGGTGAGGGTGAGGTTTAGGGTTAGGTTTAGATTTAGGATAAGCGTGAGGTTTAGGGTTAGAGTTAGGTTTATGTGGAGGGTTAGGGTGAGGGCTAGGGTTAGGGTTAGTGTTAGGGTTAGGGTTAGGGTGAGGGTTAGGTTGAGGTTTAGGGTTAGAGTTAGGGTTAGATTTAGAATTAGGTTTATGGTGAGGGTGATTGTGAGGTTTAGGGTTAGGATTAGGCTTAGGTTTAGGGTTAGGCTGAGGGTGAGGGTGGGGATGAGGATTAGGTTTAGTGTGATGGTTAGGGTTAGGGTTAAGTTTAGGGTTAGGATTAGGGTTAGGGTTAGGATTAGGGTTATGGTGAGGGCTAGGGTGAGTGTGAGGATTAGGGTTAGGTTGAGGTTTAAGGTTAGGATGATGGTTAGGGTTAGTGTGAGGATTAGTGTTAGGGTTAGGGTTAGTGTTAGGGTGAGGGTACGTGTTAGGATGATGGTTAGGGTTAGGGTGAGGGTTATGGTTAGAATGAGGGTTAGGCTTAGTTTTAGGGTTATTGTTAGGGTTAGGGTTAAGGTTACCGTTTCGATGAGGTTGAGGGTTATTGTTAGGTTTAGAGTTAGGGTGAGGTTTAGGGTTAGGATTAGGGTTAGAATTAGAGTTAGGGTGAGGGTGAGGTTTAGGTTTAGAGCTAGGATTAGGGTGAGGGTTAGTGTGAGTGTTAGGGTTAGGGTTAGTTTTAGGTTAGGGTTAGGGTTACGGTTAGTGTGAGGGTTAGGGTTAGAGTGAGGGTTAGGGTTAGGATTAGGGTTAGGGTGAGTGTGAGTGTGTGGGTTAGGGTTAGGTTTAGGGTTAGGCTTAGGGTTAGGCTGAGGCTGAGGGTGAGGGTTAGTGTTAGGGTTAGGGTGTGGGTTAGGGTTAGGTTTAAGTTGAGGGTTAGGATGAAGGTTAGGGTTAGGATTACTCTTAGGGTGAGTGCTGGGGTGATGGTTAGTTTGAGGGTTAGTGTTAGGGATAGGATTAAGTTTATGATTTGGGTTAGGTTGAGGGTGAGTGTGAGGTTTAGGGTTAGGGTTAGGGTTAGGTTTAGGATTAGGGTTAGGGTGAGGGCTAGGGTGAGGGTGAGGTTTAGGGTTAGGGTTAGGCTTAGGCTTTGGGCTAGGCTGAGGCTGAGGGTGAGGGTGAGTGTTAGGGTTAGGGTGATGCTTAGGGTTACAGTCAGGGTGAGGGTTAGGATGAGTGTTAGGGTTAGGGTGTGGGTTAGGGTTAGGAAAACGGTAAGGGAAAAGTTGAAGTTTAGGCTGAGAGTGAGGATAAAGGTAAGGGTGAGGGTTAGGGTTAGGTTGAGGGTTAGAGTTAGGGGTAGGGTTAGGGCGAGTTTAAGATTGAGGATTAGTTTTAGGGTTAGTTTTAGGTTTAGGCTAAGGATGAGGGTTAGTCTTAGGGTGAGGGCTCGGTGAGGGTGAGGTTTAGGGTTAGGATGAGGTTTAGTGTTAGGGTGATGTTTAGGGTTAGTGTGAGGATTAGTGTTAGGGTTAGGGTTAGTGTTAGGGTGAGGTTAAATATTAGGGTGAGGGTTAGGGTTAGGTTGACGGTTATGGTTACAATGAGGGTTAGGGTGAGTTTTAGGGTTGTTGTTTGGTTTAGGGTTAGGTTTACAGTTACTGTGAGTGTGAGGGTTAGGGTTATGTTTATGGTGAGGTTTATGTTAAGGGTTAAGTTTAGAGTTAGGTTTAGGGTGAGGATGAGGTTTTGGGTTAGATTTAGCGTTAGTGTTAGTGTTAGGGTTAGGGTGAGGGTTAGTGCAAGGGTTAGGGTTAGGCTTAAGCTTAGGGTTAGGCTTAGGCTTAGGACGAGAGTGAGGGTGAGGGTTAGGGTTAGGGTTAGGGTGAGGGTTAGGGTTAGGTTTAGGGTGAGTGTTAGGATGAGGTGTAGGGTTAGGTTTAGGGTTAGGGTGAGGGCTAGGGTGAGGTTGAGGGTTAAGGTTAGCGGTAGGGTGAGGTTTAGGCTTAGGGTGAAGCTGAGGGTTAGTGTGAGGGTTAGTGTTAGGGTGAGGGTAAGTTTTAGGGTGAGGGTGAGGGTGAGGGTAAGGGTTATAGTTAGGGTGAGGGTTAGGTTTAGGTTTAGGTTTATTGTTAATTTTCAGGTTTCGGCTTATGTTGAGGGTAAGGGTGAGCGTGAGGTTTAGGGTTAGGGTTAGGGTGAGGTTTAGGGTTAGGTTTAGTGTTAGAGTTAGGGTTAGAGTGAGCGTTTGGTTTAGGTTTAGAGCTAGGCTTAGGGTGAGGGTTAGTGTGAGGGTTAGGGTTAGTGTTAGTGTTAGGTTAGTGTTAGGGTGAGGGTTAGTGTGTGGGTTAGTGTTAGAGTTAAGGTTATGGTTAGGATTAGGGTTACGGTGAGGTTGAGTGTCTGGGTTAGGTTTAGGTTTAGGGTTAGGCTTGGGATTAGGCTGAGGGTGAGGTTTAGGGTGAGGGTTAGGGTTAAGGTGAGGGTTAGGATTAGGGTTACTGTGAGGGATAGGACGAAGGTTAGGGTTAGGATTAGGGTTAGAGTGAGGGCTAGGGTGAGGGTGAGGTTTAGTGATTGGGTTAGGGTTAGGTTTAGGATTAGGGTTAGGGTGAGGTTGAGGTTTATTGTTAGAGTTAGGCTTAGGTTGAAAGTTAGGATTAGGATTAATGTTAGGGTTAGGGTTAGGGTGAGTGTTAGGGTGAGGGTTATGGTGATGGTATGGATTAGGATTAGGGTAGGGTTAGGGTGAGTGTGAGGGTTAGGGTAAGGGTTAGGCTTAGGTTAGCCTGAGAGTGAGGGTGAGGGTGAAGGTTAGAGTTAGGGTGAGGGTGAGTGTGAGGGTTAGGGTTTGTGTTAGGGTTAGCCTTAGGTTTAGGCTGAGGGTGAGGGTGAGGGCGAGGGTTAGGGTTAGGGTGAGTGTTAGGGTTAGGGTTAGGGTGAGGTTTAGTTTTAGAGTTAGGGTTCCAGTAAGGGTTAGGGTGAGGGTGAGTGTTAGGGTTAGTGTTAAAATTAGGGTGTGGGTGAGGTTTAGGTTTAGGATGATGCTTAGGGTTACGGTCAGGGTTAGGGTTAGGATGTGGGTTAGGTTTAGTGTGAGGGTTAGGGTGAGGGTGACAGTAAGTTTAAAGTTGAGGGTTAGGCTGAGAGTGAGGATTACGTTAAATGTAAGGTTTAGGGATAGGGTGAGGTTTAGGGTTAGGGTTAGGGTGTGGGTGTGGTTTAGATTGAGGATTAATTTTAGGGTTAGTGTGAGGTTTAGGGTGAGGATGAGGGTTAGGGTTAGGGTGAGGGCTAGGGTGAGAGTGAGGTTTAGAATTACGGTTAGGGTGAGTGTGAGTATTAGGGTGAGTGATAGGGTCAGCCCTAGGTTTAGGCTGAGGGTGTGGGTGAGGGTGAGGTTTAGGGTTAGGTTGAGGGTTAGGGTTAGGGGAATGATGAGGTTTAGTGTTAGGGTTAGGGTTAGGGTGAGGGTGAGGTCTAGGGGTAGATTTGGGCTTAGGGTGAGAGTTAGGGTTAGGGTGAGGGTTAGGGTGGGGGTGACGGTAAGGGTAAACTTTACGGTTAGGCTGAGGGTGAGAGTTACTGTAAGGGTTAGTGTTAGGGTTAGGGTGAGGGTTAGGGTTAGGGGTAGGGTGAGGGTGAGGGTAAGATTGAGGATTAGTGTAAGGGTGAGGTTTAGGGTGAGGATGAGGGTTGGGTTAGGGTTAGGGTTATTGTTAGTGTTATGATTACAGTTAAGTTTGCGGTGAGGGTGAGGCTGAGGGTGAGGTTTATCGTGAGGGTTAGGTTTAGGGTTAGGGTTAGGGTTAGTATTATTTTTAGGGTTAGGGTTAAATTTACAGTGAGGGTGTGGGTGAGGGTTAGGGTTAGGGTGAGTTTTACGGTGAGGTTTAGGGTTAGGGTTAGGTTGAGGGTGAGGTTTAGAGTTAGAATTAGGTTTATGGGGAGGGTTATGGTAAGAGGAAGGGTTAGGGTTAGTGTTAGTCTTAGGGTGAGGGTGAGGGTTAGGTTGAGGTTTAGGGATAGGCTTAGGGTTAGGATTAGGGTTAGGGTGTGTGTGTGTGTGAGGGTTAGGTTTAGGCTTAGGCTTAGGGTTAGGTTGAGGGTGAAGGTAGGTGAGGGTTGAGGGTTATAGTTATGGTGATCGTGAGGATTAAGGTTACAGTGAGGGTTAGGTTGGGTTAGGATAAAGGTGAGGGTGAGGGTTAGGGTTAGGGTGAGGGTTAGGGTTAGAATTAGGATTAGGGAGAGGGTAAGTGTGAGGTTAGGGTTAGGGCTAGTGTTAGATTAGGGTTAGGGTGAGGCTTAGGATGAGGGTTAGGGTTAGGATTAGGGTTAGGGTGATGGCTAGGGTGAGGGTGAGGTTTAGGGTTAGGGTTAGGGTGAGGTTTAGTGTTAGGGTTAGGGTGAGGGTGAGGTTGAGTGTTAGAGTTAGGGTTACGTTTAGGGTTAGGGTTATAGTTAGTGTTAGGGTTAGGGTTAGGGTGAGTGATAGGTTTAGGGTGAGGGTTATGGTTATGGTAAGGATTAGGATTAGCGTTATGGTGAGGGTGAGGGTGTGGGTTAATGTTAGGTTTAGTGTTAGGCTTAGGGTTATGTTTAGGTTGAGGTTGAGGCTGAGGGTTAGGTTTAGCGTGAGTGTTTGGGTTACAGTGAGGGTTATGTTTAGGGTGACGGTTACGGTTAAGTTTAGGGTTAGGTTCAGGGCTACATTGAGGGTGAGGTTTAGGGTTAGGTTTAGGGTGAGGTTTAGGGCGAGTGTGAGGTTTAGGGTTAGAGTTAGAGTTAGGATGAGGGTTAGGGTGAGGTTTAGGGTTATAGTTATTGTTAGGGGGAGGGTTAGTGTGAGTATTAGGTTTACGGTGAGGGCTAGGTTGAGGGTGAGTGTTAGGGTTAGGGTTAGGCTTAGGCTTATGGTTAGGCTGAGGGTGAGGTTGAGGTTGAGGTTTAGGTTTAAGGTGATGGTTAAGGTTACGGTTAGGTTGAAGTTTACCATGAGGTTTAGGGATAGGGTGAGGCTTAGGGTGAGGGTGATGGTAAGGGTAAAGTTGAGGGTCAGGGTACAGATAAGGGTGAGGGTTAGGGTTAGGGTGAGGGTTAGGGTAAGTGTGAGGGTTAGGGGTAAGGGTGAGGGTGAGGGTTAGATTGAGGATTAGGGTTAGGGTTATTGTGAGGTTTAGGGTGAGGATGAGGGTTAGCGTTAGGGTGAGGGTTAGGGTCAGAATTAGGGTTAGGATGAGGGCTACGGTGAGGGTGAAAGTCAGGGTTAGGTTAGGGTTAGGGTGAGTTTTAGGGTTAGGGTGAGGGTTAGGGTTAGTGTGAGGGTTAGTGTTAGGGTTAGGTTTAGTGTTAGGGTGAGGGTAAGGGTTAGGGTGAGGGTTAGGGTTAGGGTGAGGTTTATAGTTAGGTTGAGGGTTAGTGTTAGGGTTATTGTAATTGTTAGGATTAGGATTACATTGCGGGTGAGTGTGAGGGTTAGGGTTAGAGTTAGGGTGAAGTTTAGGTTTAGGATTAGGGGTAGAGTTAGGGTTAGGGTGAGGGTGAGGTTTAGGGTTAAAGTTAGGCTTAGGGTGAGGGTTAGTGTTAGGATTAGGGTTAGGGTTAGTGTTAAGTTAGAGTTACGGTGTGGGTTAGTGTAAGGGTTAGGGTTAGAGGGAGGGTTAGGGTTAGGCTGAGGCTGAGGTTGAAGGTGAGGGTTAGGGTTAGGTGAGGGTTAGGTTTAGGGTTAGGATGAAGGGTAAATTGAGGGTTAGGTTTAGGATTAGGGTTAGGGTGAGGGTGAGTGTGTGGGTTAGGGTTAGGTTTAGAGTTAGGCTTAGGGTTAGGCTGAGGCTGAGGTTGAGGGTGAGGGTTAGGGTTAGGGTGAGGTTTAGAGTTAGGGTTGGAGATAGGGTTAGGGTGAGGGTGATGTTTATAATTAGAGTTAGGGTTAGGGTTGGGCTTTGCGTTAGGCTGAGTGTGAGAGTGGGGGTGAGGATTAGGGTTAGGGTTAAGGTTAGAGTTAGGGTTTGGGTTAGGGTTAGGGTTATTGTTAGTGTTATGTTTAGGGTTAAGTCTGCAGTGAGGGTGAGGCTGAGGGTGAGGTATATGGTTAGGGTTAGGGTTAGTGTTAGTGTTAGTGTTAGTGTTATTGTTAGGGTTAGAGTTACGGTGAGGTGAGCGTGAGGGTGAGGGTTAGGGTTAGGGTGAGGTTTGGGGTGACATTTAGGGTTAGGGTTAGGTTGAGTGTGAGGTTTAGGTTTAGAGTGAGTGTTAGTTGGAGGGTTAGGGTGAGGGTTAGGTTTAATGTTAGTCTTAGGGTGAGGGTGAGGGTTAGGTTGAGGTTTAGGGATAGGGTTAGGGTTAGGATTAGGCTTACAATGTTGGTGAATGTGAGGGTTAGGGTTAGGATTAGGCTTACAATGTTGGTGAATGTGAGGGTTAGGGTTAGGTTTAGGCTTAGGCTTAGGCTTAGTGTTAGGATTAGGATGAGGGTGAGATTTAGGGTTAGGGTTAGATTGAGGTTTATGGTTAGGGTGAGTATTAGGGTTAGTGTGAATGTTAGTGTTAGGGTTAGGTTTAGTGTTAGGGATAGGAGGAGGGTTAGGGTCAGGTTTAGAGTAAGGGTTAGTGTTAGGGTTAGGGAGAGGGTTAGGGTTAGTTTGAGGTTTCGGGTTAGGGTTATTTTAAGGTTTAGGGTTATGGTGAGGGTGAGGGTGAGTGTTAGGGTTAGGGTTAGGCTTAGGCTGAGGGTGAGGGTGAGGGTGACCATTAGTTTTCGGGTGATGGTTAGGGTTAGGATTAGGGTGATTGTTAGGATGAGGGTTAGGGTTAGGATTAGGGTTAGGGTGAGGGCTAGGGTGAGGGTGAGGGTTTTGGTTAGGGTTAGGGTGATATTTAGGGTTAAGGTGAGGGTTAGGGTTAGTGTGAATGTTAGTGTTAGGTTTTGGTTTAGTGTTAGGTTTAGGGGAAGGGATAGGGTCAGGGTTAGGGTTAGGGTTAGTGATAGGGATAGTGTTAGGGTGATGTTTAGGGTTACTGTTAGCTTGAAAAATAGGATGTAGTTTCGGGATAGGGTGAGGGTTAGGGTAAGGGTGATGGTAGGGATAAATTTGAGGGTTCGGCTGAGGGTGAGGGTTAAGGTTAGAGTGAGGGTTACAGTTGGGATGAGGGTTAGGGTAAGGGTGAGGTTTAGGGATTAGGGTGAGGGTGATGGTTAGATTGAGGATTAGGGTTAGGGTTAGTGTGTGGTTTAGGGTGAGGATGAGGGTTAGGGTTAGGTGAGGGTAAGTGTTAGAATTAGGGTAAGGGTGATGGTGAGGGTTAGGGTTAGGTTTAGGGTGAGGTTTAGGCTTAGGGTGAGGGTTAGGGTTAGTGTAAGTGTTAGTGTTAGGGTTCGTGTTACTCTTAGGGAGAGGGTAAGTATTAGGGAGAGGGTTAGGGTTAGGGTGAGGGTTATAGTTAGGGTGAGGGTTAGGGTTAGGGTTAGGGGTATTAGTTTTAGGTTTAGTGTTACCTTGAGGGTGAGGGTGAGGATGAGGGTTAGGTTTAGGGTTAGGGTGAGGTTTAGGATTAGGATTAGGGTGAGAGTTAGGGTTAGGGTGAGAGTGAGGTTTTGGTTTAGATTTAGGCTTAGGGTTAGGGTTAGTGTTAGGGTTAGTGTTAGGTGTGGGTTAGGGTCAGGGTTAGTGTGAGGGTTATGCTTAGGGTTAGGGTTAGGCTTAGCGTTCGGCTGAGGGTGAGGTTGAGTGTTAGGGTTGGGGTTAGGGTGAGGGTTAGGATTAGGGTTAGGGTGAGGGTTAGGATGAGGGTTAGGGTTATGATTAGGATTGGAGTGAGGGCTAGGGTGAGGGTGACGTTTACTGTTAGGGTTAGGGTAATGTTTAGTGTTAGGGTGAGGGTGAGGGTAAGGTTTAGTGTTAGAGTTAGGGTTAGGGTGAGGGTTAGGGTTAAGGATAGTCTTAAGGTTAGGGATAGGGTGAGTGTTAGTTTTAGTGTGAGGGTTATGGTTTTGGTTAGGATTAGGTTTAGGTTTAGGGTGAGGGTGAGTGTGAGGGTTAAGTGATAGGCTTAGGTTTAGGTTGAGGGTGAGGGTTAGGTTTAGGGTGAGGGTGAGTGTGAGAGTTAGGGTTAGTGTTAGGGTTAGGGTGAGGGTTAGTGTGAGGGTTAGTCTTAAATTTATGGTGTGGGTGAGGGTTAGGGTTAGGGTGAGGCTTAGTGTTACTGTCAGGGAGAGGGTTAGCATGACGTTGAGAGTTAGTGTGAGGGTTAGGATGAGGGTGACAGTAATGGTACAGTTGAGGGTTAGGCTGAGAGTGAGGATTACGGTAAATATGAGGGTTAGGGTTAGGGTTAGGGAGAGGGTTAGGGTTAGGGGTAGGGTGAGGGTGAGGGTAAGATTGAGGATTAGTGTTAGGGTGAGGTTTAGGGTGAGGATGAGGGTTAGGGTTAGGGTTATTGTTAGTGTTACGGTTACAGTTATGTTTGCAGTGAGGGTGAGGCTGAGGGTGAGGTTTATTTTTAGGTTTAGATTCAGCGTTAGGGATAGGGTTAGTATTATTTAGAGGGATAGGTTTAGATTTACAATGAGGGTGAGGGTGAGGGTTAGGGTGAGGGTGAGGTTTACGGTGAGGTTTAGGGTTAGGTTTACGTTGAGGGTGAGGTTTAGAGTTAGAATTAGGTTGATGGGGAGGGTTAGGGTGACAGGTAGGGTTAGTGGTAGTGTTAGTCTTAGGGTGAGGGTGAGGGTTAGGTTGAGGTTTAGGGATAGTCTTAGGGTTAGGATTAGGGTTAGGGTGAGGTTGATTGTGAGGGTTAAGTTTAGGCTTAGGCTTACGGTTAGGTTGAGGGTGAAGGTAGGTGTGAGGGTTATGGTTACAGTGAGGGTGAGGATTAGGGTTAGGGTGAGGGTTAGAATTCGGGTTAGGATTAAGGTGAGGGTGAGGGTTAGGGTTAGGGTGAGTGTTAGAGTTAGGATTAGGATTAAGGTGAGGGTGAGGGTTAGGATTAGGGTTAGGGTTATTGTTAGTGTTATGGTTAAGCTTACCTTTGCAGTGATGGTGAGGCTGAGGGTGAGGGTTAGGGTTAGGATTAGGGTTAGGGTTAGGTTTAGGGATAGGATTAGTGATTTTGTTAAGGTTAGGGTTAGAGTTATGGTGAGGGTGAGGGTGAGGGTGAGGGTTAGGGTTAGGGTTAGGGTTACGGTGAGGTTTAGGGTTAAGGTGAGGATTAGGGTTAGGGTGAGGGTGAGGTTTAGGGTTAGGGCGAGGGTTAGGGTGAGGGTTAGGGTTAGGGTTAGGGTTTTGTTTAGCTTTAGGATTAGGGTTAGGGTGAGGGTGAGTGTGAGGGTTAGGTTTAGGCTAAGGCTTAGGGTTAGGCTGAGGATGACGGTGGGGTTGAGGATGAGGGTTCGGGTGATGGTTAGGGTTAGGATTATGGTGATGGTTAGGATGAGGGTTAGGGTTAGGATTAGGGTTAGGGTGAAGGCTAGAGTGAGGGTGAAAGTTAGTGTTAGGCTTAGGCTTAGGCTTAGATTTAGGCTGAGGGTGAGGTTGAGGGTGAGTGTTAAGGTTAGGGTGATGGTTAGGGTTATCCTTAAGTTGAAGGTTATCATGAGGTTTAGGGATAGGGTGAGGATTTGAGTGAGGGTGATGGTAAGGGTAAAGCTATGGGTTAGGCTGAGGGTGAGAATTAAGATACGGGTGAGTGTTAGGGTTAGGGTGAGGGTTAGGGTAAGGGTGATGGTTAGGGTTTATGGTGATTGTGAGGGTTAGATTGAGGATTAGGGTTAGGTTTCGTGTGAGGTTTAGGGTGAGGATGAGGGTTAGCGTTAGAGTGAGGGTTAGGGTTAGAATTAGGCTTCAGGTGAGGGCTAGGGTGAGGGTGAGGTTTACTGTTAGTGTTAGGGTTAGGGTGAGTTTTAGGGTTAGGATGAGGGTTAGGGTTAGTGTGAGAGTTAGTGTTAGGGTTAGGGTTAGTGTTAGGGTGAGGGTAAGTGTTAGGGTGAGGGTTTGGGTTAGGGTGAGGGTTATAGTTAGGGTGAGGGTTAGGGTTAGGGTTATTGTCATTGTTAGGTTTAGGGTTACGTTGACGGTGAGTTTGAGGGTAAGGGTTAGGTTTAGGGTTAGGGTTAGGGTGAGATTTAGGGTTAGGATTCGGGTTATAGTTAGGGTTAGGGTGAGTGTTAGTGTGAGGGTTAGGTTTAGGGTTAGTGTTTCGTTAGGGTTAGGGTGAGCGTGAGTGTGAGGTTAGGTTTAGTGTTAGGCTTAGGGTTAGGGTGAGGGTGAGTTTGAGGGTGAGGGTTAGGGTTATGGTGAGGGTTAGAGTTATGTTTAGATTGAATGTTAGGCAGAGGGTTAGGGTTAGGAATAGGGTTAGTTTGAGCGCTGGTGTGACGGATAGTGTGAGTGTTAGGGTTCCGATAGGGTTAGGTTGAGGGTGAGTGTGAGGGTTAGGGGTAGGGTTAGGGTTAGGCTTAGGGTTAAGGTTAGGGTTAGGGTTTTGTTTAGGGTGAGGGTGAGGGTGATTTTTAGGGTTAGGGTTAGGTGAGGTTTATGGTTAGGGTTAGAGATAGGGTTAGGCTGAGGGTGAGGTTTACGGTTAGATTTAGGCTTAGGGTGAGGGTTACTGTTAGGGTTAGGGTTAGGATTAGTGTTAGGTTTGGGTTAGGGTGAGGGTTAGGGTGAGGGTTATGGTTATATTTAGGGTTAGGGTTAGGATTTGGGTTAGGGTGAGGTTTAGTGTGTGGGTTAGGGTTAGGTTTAGGTTTAGGCTTAGCGTTAGGCTGAGCGTGAGTTTGAGTGTGAGGGTTTGGGTTAGGCTGAGGGTTAGGATTATGGTTAGTGTTAGGGTTAGGATGAGGGTTAGGGTTAGTATTAGGATTAGAGTGAGGGCTAGGGTGAGGGTGCCCTTTACTGTTAAGGTTAGGGTGCGGTGTAGGGTTAGGGTTAGGGTGAGCATGAGGTTTAGTGTTAGAGTTAGGGGTAGGGTGAGGTTTAGGGTTAGTGTTAGGGTTAGGGTTAGGTTGAAGGTTATGGTTATGGTTAGGATTAGGATTAGGGTTAGGGTTAGAGTGTGAGGGTTAGGGTAAGCTTTAGGCTTAGGGTTAGGTTGAGGGTGAGGGTTAGGTTTAGAGTGTGGGTGAGTGTGAGGGTTAGGGTTAGTGTTAGGTTTAGGGTGAGGGTTAGTGTGAGGGTTAGGTTTAGGCTTAGGCTTAGGATTAGGTTGAGGGTGAAGGTAGGTGAGAGGGTTATGGTTACGGTGAGGGTGAGGATTAGGGTTAGGGTGAGGGTTAGGATTTGGGTTAGGATTAAGGTGAGGGTGAGGGTTAGGATTAGGGTGAGGGTTAGGGTTAGGATTAGGATTAGGGTGAGGGTGAGGGTGAAGGTTAGGATTATGATTAGGGTTATTGTTAGTGTTATGGTTAAGGTTACCTTTGCATTGATGCTGAGGCTGAGGATGAGGGTTAGGTTTAGGATTACAGTGAGGGTTACGTTTTGGCTTAGTATTAGTGTTTTTGTTAAAGTTAGGGTTAGAGTTATGGTGAGGGTGAGAGTGAGGGTGACGGTTAGGGTTAGGGTGAAGGTGACGTTTAGGGTTAGAGTGAGGGTTAGGGGGAGGGTTAGGGTGAGGGTTAGGGTTAGGGTTAGGGTTAGGGTTAGGATTAGGGTTAGGGTGAGGGTGAGTGTGAGGGTTAGGGTTAGGCTTAAGCTTAGCCTTAGGGATATGCTGAGGATGAGGGTGGGGTTGAGGATTATGGTTTGTGTGTTGGTTAGGGATAGGATTTGGGTGAGGGTTAGGATGAGGGTTAGGGTTATTATTAGGGTTAGGCTGAGGGCTATCGTGAGGGTGAGGGTTAGGGTTAGGGTTAGGCTTAAGTTTAGGGTTAGGCGGAGGGTGAGGTTGAGGGTGAGGATTAAGGTTAGGGTGATGGTTAGGGTTACAGTTAGGTTGAAGTTTAGCATGAGGTTTTGGGATAGGTTGAGGGATAGAGTGAGGGTGATGGTAAGGGTAAAGTTGAGGGTTAGGCTGAGGGTGAGAATTAAGATAACGGTGAGGGTTAGGGTTAGGGTGAGGGTTAGGGTAAGGGTGAGGGTAAGGGTTAGATTGAGGATTAGGGTTAGGTTCAGTGTGAGGTTTGGGGTGAGGATGAGGGTTAGGGTTAGGTTGAGGGTTAGTGTTAGGTTTAGTGTTATTGTTAGGTTAAGGATTAGATTTACGGTGAGGGTGAGGTTGCAGGTCCTGGTTAGGGTTAGGGTTAGGGTGAGGTTTAGAGTTAGGTTTGGAGATAGGGTTAGGTTGAGGGTGATGTTTAGGGTTAGATTTCGGGTTAGTGTTAGGGTTGGGCTTAGGGTTAGGCTGAGGGTGAGAGTGGGGGTGAGGATTAGGGTTGGGTTTAGGGTTAGGGTTAGAGTTAGGGTTAGGGTTAGGTTAGGGATTAGGGTTAGGGTTAAGGTGAGGGTGAATGTTAGAGTTAGGGTTAGGCTTAGGCTGAGGGTGAGGGTGGGGATGAGGATTAGTTTTCGGGTGACGGTTAGGGTTAGGATTAGGGTGAGGGTTAGGATGAGGGTTAGAGTTGGGATTAGGCTTAGGGTGAGGACTATGGTGAGAGTGAGGTTTAGGTTTAGGGTTAGGGTGAGGTTTAGGGTTAAGGTGAGATTTAGGGTTAGTGTGAGTGTTAGTGTTAGGTTTAGGTTTAGAGTTAGGGTTTGGGGGAGGGTTAGGGTCAGGGTTAGGGCTAGGGTTAGTGTTAGGGTTATGGTTAGAGTGATGGTTAGGCTTACAGTTAGCTTGAAGGTTAGGATGAGGTTTAGGGATAGGGTGAGGGTTAGGGTAAGGGTGATGTTAAGGGTAAATTTGAGGGTTAGGCTTTGGGTGAGGGTTAGGATAAGTGAGAGGGTTACGGTTAGGGTGAGGGTTAGGGTAAGGGTGAGGGTTAGGGATTAAGGTGAGGCTGAGGGTTAGATTGAGGATTAGGGTCAGGGTTAGTGTGTGGTTTAGGGTGAGGATGAGGGTTAGGGTTAGGTGAAGTTAAGTGTTAGAATTAGGGTTATGGTGAGGACTAGGGTGAGGGTGAGGGTTAGGTTTAGGGGTAGGGTGAGGTTTAGTCTTAGGGTGAGGGTTAGGGTTAGTGTGAGGGTTAGTGTTAGGGTTAGGGTTAGTGTTAGGGTGAGGGTAAGTGTTAGGGAGAGGGTTAGGGTGAGGGTGAGGGTTATAGTTAGGGTGAGGCTAAGGGTTAGGGTTAGGGTTATTGTTAATTTTAGGTTTAGGTTTATGTTGAGGGTGAGGGTGAGCGTGAGGTTTAGGGTTAGGTTTAGGGTGAGGTTTAGGGTTAGATTTATCTTAGGGTGAGGGTAAGTGTTATGGTTACGGTTAGGATTAGTGTTATGTTAGGGTTAGGGTTAGGGTTATGGTGTGGTTGAGTGTGTGGTTTAGGGTTACGTTTAGGGGTAGGCTTGGGGTTAGGCTGAGGATGAGGTTGAGGGTGATGGTTACGGTTAGTGTGAGGGTTAGGATTAGGGTTAGTGTGAGGGTTAGGATGAAGATTAGGGTTAGGATTAGGGTTAGAGTGAGGGCTAGGGTGAGTGTGAGGTTTAGTGTTAGGGTTAGGGTGAGGTTTAGGTTTAGGGTTAGTGTGAGGGTGAGGTTTAGTGTTAGAGTTCGGGTTAGGTTGAGGGTTAGGATTAGGGTTAGTGTTAGCGTTAGGGTTAGGGTGAGTGTTAGGGTTAGGGTGAGTGTTATGGTGATGGTTAGGATTAGGATTAGGGTAGGGTTAGGGTGAGTGTGAGGGTGAGGGTAAGGGTTAGGCTTAGGGTTAGCCTGAGGGTGAGGGTGAGCGTGAGGGTTAGGTTTAGGGTGATTGTGAGTGTGAGGGTTAGGGTTAGTGTTAGGGTTAGCCTTAGGTTTAGGCTGAGGGTGATGGTGAGGGAGAGGGTTAGGGTTAGGGTGAGGGTTAGGGTTAGGGTTAGGGTGAGGGTTAGGGTTAGGGGTATGATGAGTTTTAGTGTTAGGCTAACGGTTAGGGTGAGGGTGAGGTCTAGGGTTAGAGTTGGGCTTAGGGTGAGGGTTAGCATGAGGGTTAGGGTTAGGGTGAGGTTTAGGGTGGGGGTGACAGTAAAGGTAAACTTTAGGGCTAGGCTGAGGGTGAGAGTTACTGTAAGTGTTTGGGTTAGGGTTAGGGTGAGGGTTAGGGGTAGGGGTAGGGTGAGGGTGAGTGTAAGATTGAGGATTAGTGTTAGGGTGAGGTTTAGGGTAAGGATGAGGGTTTGGGTTAGGGTTTTTGTTAGTGCTATGATTATAGTTAAGTTTGCAGTGAGGGTGAGGCTGAGGGTGAGGTTCATGGTGAGGGTTAGATTTAGGTTAGGGTCAGGGTTAGTATTATTTTTAGGGTTAGGGTTAGATTTACAGTGAGGGTGAGTGTGAGGGTTAGGGTTACGTTGAGGGTGAGGTTTAGAGTTAGAATTCGGTTTATGGGGAGGGTTAGGGTGAGAGGTAGGGTTAGGGTTAGTGTTAGTCTTAGGGTGAGGGTGAGGGTTAGGTTGAGGTTTAGGGATAGGCTTAGGGTTAGGATTAGGGTTAGCGTGGGGGTGAGTGTGAGGGTTAGGTTTAGGATTAGGCTTAGGTTTAGGTTGAGTGTGAAGGTCGGTGTGAGGGTTATGGTTACGGTGAGGGTGAGGATTAGGGTTACAGTGAGGGTTAGGATTTTGGTTAGGATTAAGGTGAGGGTGAGGGTTAGGGTTAGGGTGAGGGTTAGGCTTAGGATTAGGATTAGGGTGAGGGTGAGGATTAGAGTTAGTGTTAGTGTTAGGTTTAGGGTTAGGCTGAGGGTGAGGGTGGCGGTGAGGATTAGTGTTAGGGTGATGGTTAGAGTTAGGTTTAGTGTTATTGTTAGGGTTAGGTTTAGAGTTACGGTGAGGGTGAGGTTCTGGGTGAGGTTTAGGGTTAGTGTTAGGGTGAGGTTTAAAGTTAGGGTTGGAAATAGGGTTAGGGTGAGGGTGATGTTTAGGGTTAGAGTTCGGGTTAGTGTTAGGGTTGGGCTTAGGGTTAGGCTGAGGGTGAGAGTGGGGGTGAGTATTAGGGATATCGTTAAGGTTAGGGTTAGAGTTAGGTTTATGGTTAGGGTTAGGGTTATTGTTAGTGTTATGTTTAGGGTTAAGTTTGCAGTGAGGGTGAGGCTGAGGGTGAGGTTTATGGTTAGGGTTAGGTTTTGGGTTAGGGTTATTGTTAGTGTTAGTGTTAGGTTTAGGGTTAGGGTTAGAGTTATGGTGAGGGTGAGGGTGAGAGTGAGGGTTAGGGTTAGGTTGAGGTTTAGGGTGACGTTTAGGGTTAGGATTAGGTTGAGGGTGAGGTTTATGGTTAGAGTGAGGGTTAGTGGGAGGGTTAGGGTTAGGATTAGGGATAGGGCTAGGTTTAGGGTTAGGATTAGTGTTTTTGTTAAGGTTAGGGTTAGACTTATGGTTAGTGTTAGGGTGAGGGTGAGGGTTAGCGTTAGGGTTAGGGTGTGGTTTAGGGTTAGGGTGAGGATTAGGGTTAGGGTGAGGGTGAGGTTTAGGGTTAGAGTTAGGTTTAGGCAGAGGGCTAGGGTGAGGGTTAGGGTTAGGGTTAGGGTTAAGTTTAGGAATAGGGTTAGGGTGAGGGTGAGTGTGAGGGTTAGGGTTAGGCTTATTCTTAGGTTTAGGGTTAGGCTGAGGATGAGGTTGGGGGTGAGGATTAGGGTTCGGTTGATTGTTAGGTTTAGGATTAGGGTGATTGTTAGGATGAGGGTTAGTGTTAGGATTAGGGTTAGGGTTAAAGCTAGGGGGAGGGTGAGGGTTAGGGTTAGGCTTAGGCTTAGGGTTACGCTGAGGGTTAGATTGAGGGTGAGTGTTAAGTTTAGGGTGATGTTTAGGGATACGGTTAGGTTGAAGGTTAGCATGAAGTTTAGGGATAGGGTGAGGGTTAGCGTGAGGGTGATGGTTAGGGTAAAATTGAGTGTTAGCCTGAGGGTGAGAATTAAGATAAGGGTGAGGGTTGGCGTTAGGTTGAGTGTTAGGGTTAGGGTTAGTGTTAGGGTTAGGATGAGTGTTAGGGTTAGGGTGAGGGTTATGGTTATGTTTAGGATTAGGATTAGGGTTAGGGTGAGGTTGAGTGTGAGGTTAGGGTAAGGGTTAGCCTTAGGGTTAGGTTGAGGGTGTGGGTTAGGTTTAGGGTGAGGGCGAGTGTGAGGGTTAGGATTAGTGTTAGGGTTAGGGTGAAGGTTAGGGTGAGGGTTAGTGTTAAAGTTAGGGTGTGGTTGAGGGTTAGGTTTAGGGTCATGCTTAGGGTTACGGTCAGGGAGAGGGTTAGCATGAGGGTGAGAGTTAGTGTGAGGGTTAGGGTGAGGGTGACAGTAAGGGTAAAGTTGAGGGTTTGGCTGAGAGTGAGGATTATGGTAAATGTGAGGGTTAGGGTTAAGGTGAGGGTGAGGGTTAGGGTTAGAGGTAGGGTGAGGGTGCGTGTAAGAATGAGTATTAATGTTAGGGTGAGGTATAGGGTGAGGATGAGGGTTAGGGTTAGGGTTATTGTTAGTGTTATGGTTACAGTTAAGTTTGCAGTGAGGGTGAGGCTGAGGGTGACGTTTATAGTTAGGGTTAGGTTTAGGGTTAGGGTTAAGGTTAGTATTATTTTTAGCGCTAGGGTTAGATTTACAGTGAGGGTGAGGGTGAGGGTGAGGGCTAGGGTGAGGTTTACGGTGAGGTTTAGGGTTAGTGTTCGGTTGAGCGTGAGGTTTAGAGTTAGAATTATGTTTATGGGGAGGGTTAGGGTGAGAGATAGGGTTAAGGTTAGAGTTAGTCTTAAGGTGAGGGTGAGGGTTAGGTTGAGGTTTAGGGATAGGTTTAGGGTTAGGATTAGGTTTTGGTTGAGGATAAGTGTGAGAGTTAGGTTTAGGCTTAGACTCAGGGTTAGGTTAAGGGTGAAGGTAGGTGTGAGGGTTATGGTTACGGTGAGAGTGAGGATTAGGGTTAGGGTGAGGGTTAGAATTTGGGTTAGATTAAGATGAGGGTGAGGGTTAGGGTTAGGGTGAGTTTTAGGTTTAGGATTAGGATTAGGGTGAGGGTGAGTGTTTGGATTATGGTTAGGGTTATTGTTAGTGTTATGGTTAAGATTACCTTTGCAGTGATGGTGAGGCTGAGGGTGAGGGTTAGGTTTAGGATTAGGGTTAGGGTTAGGTTTAGGGTTAGGATTAGTGTTTTTGTTAAGGTTAGGTTTAGAGTTATGGTGAGGGTGAGGGTGAGCTTTAGGGTTAGGGTTAGGGTGAGCTTTAGGGTTAGGGTGAGGATTAGGGTTTTGGTGAGGGTAGGTTTAGGGTTAGAGTGAGGGTTAGCGGGAGGGTTAGGGTGACTGTTAGGGTTTGGGTTAGGGTTAGGTTTAGGAGTAGGGTTAGGTTGAGGGTGAGTGTGAGTGTTAGGGTTAGGCTTAGGCTTCGGCTTAGGGTTAGGCTGAGGATGAGGGTGGGGGTAAGGATTAGTGTTCGAGTGACGATTAGGGTGAGGATTAAGGTGAGGGTTAGGATGAGGGTTAGGGTGAGGATTAGGGTTAGGGTGAGGGCTAGGGTGAGGGTGAGGGTTAGGGTTAGGGTTAGGTTTAGGTTTAGGATGAGAGTGATGTTGAGGGTAGGGGTTAAGGTAAGGGTAATGGTTAGGGTTACGGTTAAGTTGAAGATTAGCATGAGGTTTAGGGATAGGGTGAGGGTTAGAGTGAGGGTGATGGTAAGGGTAAAGTTGAAGGTTAGGCTGACTGTGAGAATTAAGATAAGGGTGAGGGTTAGTTTTAGGGTGAGGCTTAGGGTAAGGGTGTGGGTTAGGGGTTATGGTGAGGGTTAGGGTTAGGTTGAGGGTTATAGTTAGGGTGAGGGTTAGGGTTAGGGTTATTGTTATTGTTAGGTTTAGAGTTAGGTTGAGGGTGAGGGTGACGGTGAGGGTTAGGTTTAGGGTTAGGATTAGGGTGAGATTTAGGGTTAGGATTAGTGTTAGAGTTAGGGTTAGGGTGAGGGTGAGGTTTAGGGTTAGAATTAGGCTTCGGTTGAGTGTTAGTGTGAGGGTTAGGGTTAGGGTAAGTGTTAGGTTAGGGTTAGGGTGAGGGTTAGGTTTAGAGTGATAATTAGGGGTAGTATTAGGGTTAGGGTGAGGTTGAGTGTGTGGGTTAGGCTTAAGTTTAATGTTAGGCTTAGGGTTAGGCTGAGGGTGAGGTTGAGGGTGAGGGTTATGGTTAGGGTGAGGGTTAGAGTTAGGGTTAGATTGAGGGTTAGGATGAGGGTTAGTGTTACGATTAGTGTTAGGTTGAGCGCTGGGGTGATGGTTAGTGTGAGGTTTAGGGTTAGGGATAGGGTTAGGTTTAAGATTAGGGTTAGGTTTTGGGTGAGTGTGAGGGTTAGGCTTAGTGTTAGGGTTAGGATTAGGGTTAGGGTTATGGTTAGGGTTTGATTTAGAGTGAGGTTGAGGGTAAGAATTAGAGTTAGTGTTAGTGTTAGGGTTAGGGTTAGGCTAAGGGTGAGGGTGGGGTGAGGATTTGGGTTAGGGTGATGGTTAGGGTTAGGGTTAGTGTTATTGTTAGGGTTAGGGTTAGCGTTAAGGTGAGGGTGAGGGTGAGGGTGCGGGTGAGTTTTAGGGTTAGGGTTAGGTGAGGTTTAGGGTTAGTGTTAGAGATAGGGTTAAGGTGAGGGTGAGGTTTAGGGTTAAAATTCGGGTTAGTTTTAGAGTTACGCTTACCGTTAGGCTGAGGTTGAGTGTGGGGGTGAGGATTAGGGTTAGCTTTAGGGTTAGTGTTAGAGTTCGGGTTAGGCTTAGGGTTAGGGTTATTGTTAGTGTTATGGTTAGGTTTAGTTTGCAGTGACGGTGAGGCTGAGGGTGAGGTTTATGATTAGCTTTAGGTTTAGTATTAGGGTTAGTGTTAGTGTTATTTTTAGGGTTAGGGTTAGAGTTATGGTGAGGGTGAGGGTGAGGGTGAAGGTTAGGTTTAGGGTGAGGTTTAGGGTGAGGTTGAGGGTTAGGGTTAGGTTGGGTGTGAGGTTTAGGGTTAGAGTGAGGGTTAGTGGGAGGGTTAGGGTGAGGTTTAGGTTTAGGGTTATTGTTAGTCTTAGGGTGAGGGTGAGGTTTAGGTTGAGGTTTAGGGATAAGTTTAGGGTTAGGATTAGGGTTAGGGTGAGGGTGAATGTGAACGTTAGGGTTAGGGTTAGGCTTAGGCTTAGGTTTATGATTATGGTGAGGGTCAGTGTTAGGCTTAGGATTAGGGTGAGGTTTAGGGTTAGGTTGAGGGTTAGGGTTAGTGTGAGTGTTAGTGTAGGGTTAGGTTTAGTGTTAGGGTTAGGGGGAGGGTTAGGGTCAGAGTTAGGGTTAGGGTTAGTGTGAAAGTTAGGGTTAGGGTGAAGGTTTAGTTGAGGTTTAGGGTTAGGGTTAGGGTTAGGTTTAGGATTAGTGTTAGGTTGAGGGTATTTGTGAGTGTTAGGGTTAGGTTTAGGCTTAGGCTAAGGGTGAGGGTGAGGGTGAGGCTTAGACTTTGGGTGATGGTTAGGGTTAGGATGAGGGTGAGGGTTAGGATGAGGGTTAGGGTTAGGATTAGGGTTAAGGTGAAGGCTAGTGTGAGGGTGAGGGTTAGGTTTATTGTTAGGGTGAGGTTTAGGCTTAGGATGAGGGTTAGGGCTATTGTGAGTGTTAGTGGTAGGGTTAAGTTTAGTGTTAGGGTTAGGGGGAGGATTAGGGTCAGGGTTAAGTTTAGGGTTAGTGTTAGGATTAGGGTTAGGGTGATGGTTGGGGTTATGGTTAGCTTGAAGTTTAGGATGTTTAGGGATAGGGTGAGGGTTAGGGTGAGGGTGATGGTAAGGTTGAAGTTGAGGGTTAGGCTGAGGGTGAGGGTTAAGATAAGGGTGAGGGTTAGGGGTTATGGTGAGGGTGAGGGTTAGATTGAGGATTAGGGTTAGGGTTAGTGTGTGGTTTAGGGTGAGGATGAGGGTTAGGGTTAGGTGAGGGTAAGGGTTAGAATTAGGGTTACGGTGAGGGCTAGGATCAGGGTGAGGGTTAGGGTTAGTGTTAGCGTTAGGGTGAGGGTGAGGCTTAGGGTGAGTGTTAGGGTTAGTGTGAGGGTTAGTATTAGGGTTAGTGTTAGTGTTAGTGTTAGGGTGAGGGTAAGTGTTAGGTTGAGGATTAGGGTTAGGGTGAGGGTTATAGTTAGGGTGAGGGTTAGGGTTAGGGTTAGGGTTTGTGTTAATTTTAGGTTTAGGGTTATGTTGAGGGTGAGGGTGAGGGTTAGGGTTAGGGTTAATATTAGGTTAGGGTTAGGGTGAGTGTGTGGGTTAGGATTAGGTTTAGGGTTAGGCTTAGTTTTTGGCTGACAGTGAGGTTGAGGGTGAGGGTTAGGGTTAGGGTGAGGGTAAGGATTTCGGTTAGGGTGAGGGTTAGGATGAGGGTTAGGTGATGGCTAGGGTGAGGGTGAGGTTTAGGGTTAGGGTTAGGGTGAGGTTTAGTGTTAGGGTTAGGGTGAGGGTGAGGTTGAGTGTTAGATTTAGGGTTAGAGTGAGGGTTAAGGATCTGGTTAGTGTTAGGGTTAGGGTTAGGGTGCGTGATAGGGTTAGGGTGAGGGTTATGGTTATGGTTAGGATTAGGATTAGGGTTACGGTTAGGGTTAGTGTGTGGGTTAATGTTAGGTTTAGTGTTAGGCTTAGGGTTAGGCTGAGGGTGAGGTTGAGGCTGCGGGTTAGGTTTAGTGTGAGTGTTTGGGTTACAGTGAGGGTTATGTTTAGGGTGACGGTTACGGTTAGGTTTAGGGTTACGTTGAGGGCTACATTGAGGGTGAGGTTTAGGGTTAGCTTTAGGGTAAAGTTTATGGTGAGGGTGAGGTGTAGGGATAGGGTTAGGCTGAGGTTTAGGGTTATATTTAGGGTTAGGGGTAGGGCGAGTGTGAGGTTTAGGGTTAGAATTATGGTTACGGAGAGGGTTAGGGTGAGATTTACGGTTAGAGTTAGGGTTAGGGGGAGGGTTAGGGTGAGGGTTAGGTTTAGGGTGAGGGCTAGGTTGAGGGTGAGGGTTAGGGTTAGTGTTAGGCTTAGGCTTATGGTTAGGCTGAGGGTGAGGTTGAGGGTGAGGTTAGGGTTAGGGTGAGGTTAGGGGTACGGTTAGGTTGAAGGTTAGCATGAGTTTTAGGGATAGGGTGAGGGTTAAGGTGAGGGTGATGGTAAGGGTAATGTTGAGGATTACGCTGAGGGTCAGGGTAAAGATAAGGGTGAGGGTTAGGGTTAGGGTGAGGGTTAAGGTAAGGTTGAGGGTGAGGGGTTGGGGTGAGGGTGAGGGTTAGATTGGGGACTAGGGTTAGGGTTAGTGTGAGGTTTAGGGTGATGATGAGGGTTAAGGTTAGGGTGAGGGTTACGGTTATAATTAGGGTTAGGATGAGGGCTAGGGTGAGGGTGAGGGTTAGGGTTAGGTTGGGGTTAGAGTGAGTTTTAGGGTTAGGGTGACGGTTAGGGTTAGTGTGAGGGTTAGTGTTATGGTTAGGGTTAGTGTTAGGGTGAGGGTAAGTGTTAGGGTGAGGGTTAGGGTTAGGGTGAGCATTATAGTTAGGGTGACGGTTAGGGTTAAGTTTAGGGATATTGTTATTGTTAGGTTTAGGGTTACATTGAGGGTGAGGGTGAGGGTGAGTGTTAGGGTTAGAGTTAGGGTGAGGTTTAGGTTTAGTATTAGGGGTAGAGTTAGGGTGAGGGTGAAGTTTTGGGTTAGAGTTAGGCTTAGCGTGAGGGTTAGTGTGACAATTAGGGTTAGGGTTCGTGTTAGGTTAGGGTTAGGGTGAGGGTTAGTGTGAGCGTTAGGGTTAGAGGGAGGGTTAGGTTTAGGATTAGGGTTAGGGTGAGGTTGAGTGTTTGGGTTAGGGTTAGGTTTAGAGTTAGGCTTAGGGTTAGGCTGAGGCTGAGGTTGAATGTGAGGGTGAGGATTAGGTGAGGGTTAGGTTTAGGGTAAGGTTGAGGGTTAGGATGAGGGTTAGGGTTAGGATTGGGGTTAGTGTGAGGGTCAGTGTGTGGGTTAGGGTTAGGTTTAGATTTATGCGTCGGGTTAGGCTGAGGCTGAGGTTGAGGGTGAGGGTTAGGGTTAGTGTGAGCCTTAGGGTTAGGGATAGGGTTAGGTTTAGGATTAGGGTTAGGTTGAGGGTCAGTGTGAGTTTTAGGGTTAGAGTTAGGGTTAGGCTTAGTGTTAGGGTTAGGTTTAGGGTTAGGGTTTGGTTTAGGGTGAGGGGTAGGGTGAGGATTAGGGTTAGTGTTAGTGTTAGGGTTAGGGTTAGACTGAGGGTGAGGGTGGGGTTGAGGATTAGGGTTAGGGTGATGGTTAGGTTTAGGGTTAGTGTTATTGTTAGGGTTAGGGTTAGAGATACGGTGAGGGTGAGGTTGTGGGTGAGGGTTAGGGTTAGGGTTTGGGTGAGGTTTAGAGTTAGGGTTGGAGACAAGGTTAGGATGAGGGTGATGTTTAGGGTTAGAGTTAGGGTTAGTGTTAGGATTGGGCTTAGGGTTAGGCTGAGGGTGAGAGTGGGGGTGAGGATTAGGGATAGGGTTAGGGTTAGGGTGAGGGTTAGGGTAAGGGTGAGGGTTAGGGATTAAGGTGAGGCTGAGGGTTAGATTGAGGAGTAGGGTTAGGGTTAGTGTTGTTGTTTAGGGTGAGGATGAGGGTTAGGGTTAGGTGAGGGTAAGGGTTAGAATTAGGGTTAGGGTGAGGGCTAGGTTGAGGGTGAGGTTAGGCTTAGAGTTAGGATTAGGATTAGGGTAAGGGTTAGGGTGTATGTGAGTGTTAGGGTTAGGGTTAGGCTTAGGTTTAGGCTGAGGGTGAGGGTAAGGGTGCGGTTTTGGGTAAGGGTGAGGGTTAGTGTTAGGGTTATTGTTAGGGTTAGGATTAGGATGAGGTTTAGGTTTTGGTTATGTTTAGAGTTAGGTTTAGGATGAGGGTGAGATTTAGAGTTAGAGTTAGGGTTAGTGTAAGGGTTAGGTTTAGGGTGAGGGTTAACATTAGAGTTAGGGTTAATCTTAGGGTTAGGCTTAGGCTGAATATGAGGGTGAGTTTTAGGCTTCGGGTTAGGGTGAGGTTTAGGGTAAGGGTGAGGGTGAGGATATTTATGAGGATTAGGGTTAGGATTAGGTTAAGGGTGAGAGCTAGGGTGAGGGTTAGGGTGAGGGCTAGGGCTAGGGATATGGTTAGGTTTAGGATTAGGGTTAGGGTGAGGGTGAGTGTGAGAGTTCTGGTTATGGTTAGGTTTAGGCTTAGAGTTAGGGTGAGGGTTAGGGTTATGGTTTGGGTTAGGGTGAGTGTGAGGCTGAGGATTAGGGTTAAGTTTAGGGTTAGGTTTAGGGTTAGGTTTAGGTTTAGGGTTAGTGTCACGGTTAGGCTTAGGCTTAGGGTTAGGGTTAGGGTGAGGGTTAAGGTTAGGGTTAGGGTTAAGGTAAGGTTTATGCTTAGGGTTAGGCTGAGGGTGAGTGTGAGGGTGAGGGTTAGGGTTAGGTTTAGGGTGAAGTTTAGGATGAAGTTTAGTGTTAGGATTAGGGTAAGGGTGAGGGCTATGGTGAGGGTTAGGGTGAGGGCTAGGGGTAGGAATAGGTTTAGGTTTAGGATTAGGGTTAGGATGAGGGTGAGTGTGAGAGTGAGGGTTAGGGTTAGGTTTAGGGTTAGAGTTAGGGTGAGGGTTAGCGTTAGGGTTTGGGTTAGGGTGTGAGGGTGAGGCTGAGGATTAGGGTTAGGTTTACGGTTAGGTTTAGGTTTAGGGTTAGTGCTAGGGTTAGGGTTAGTGTTAGGCTTAGGGTTACGGTGAGGGTGAGGGTGGGGGGGTGAGGATTAGAGTTAGGGTTAGGGATAGGCTTAGGTTTAGGGTTATTGTTAGGGTTATGTTTAGGTTTAAGTTTGTGGTGTGGGTGAGACTGAGGGTGAGGTTTATCTTTAGGGTTAGGGTTAGGATTAGTGTTATTGTTAGGGTTAGGTTTAGAGTTATGGTGAGGTTGAGGGTGAGGGTGAGGGTTAGGGTTAGGGTGAGGTTTAGGGTTAGGGTTAGGGTGAGTGTGAGGTTTAGGGTTACAGATAGGGTTACGTTGAGGTTTAGAGTTAAGGTTAGTGTTTGGGTTAGTGTGGGTTTGAAGGTTAGGTTGAGGTTGAGGGTTAGGGTTACGTTTAGGATTAGGGTCAGGTTGAGGGTGAGTGTGCGGCTTAGGGTGAGGGTTAGGCTTACCCTTAGGGTTAGGCTGAGGGTGAGGATGGGGTGAGGATTAGGGTTAGGGTGATGGTTCGGGGTAGGGTTAGTGTTATTTTTAGGGTTAGGTTTAGAGTTAAAGTGAGGGGGAGGGTGTGGGGGAGGGTTAAGGTTAGGGTTAGGTTTGGGTTTAGGGTTAGGGTTAGGGTTAGGGTGAGGGTGAGAGTTAGGTTGTGGTTTAGGGTTAGGGTTAGTGTGAGGGTTAGTGTTAGGGTTAGGGTTAGTGTTAGGATGAGGTTCCGTTTTAGGTTGAGGGTATGGGTTAGGGTGAGGATTATGGTAAGGGTGAGGTTTAGGATTAGTGTTAGGGTTATTGTGTTGGTTAGGTTTAGTGTTACAGTTACTGTGAGGGTGAGGATTAGGGTTAGGGTTAGGTTGAGGTTTGTTTGGGGTTAGGGTTAGAGTTAGGGTTTGGGTGAGGGTGAGGTTTAGGGTTAAAGTTAGGGTTAAGATGAGGGTTAGGGTGATAGTTAGGGGGAGGGTTATGTTTAGGGTTAGGGTTAGGGATAGGATTAGGATTAGGTTGAGGGTGTGTGTGTTAGCGTTAGGTCTAGGGTTAGGTTTAGGTTTAGGGTGAGGGTGAGGGTCAGGTTGAGGGTTAGGTTTAGGGTGAGGGTTAGGGTTAGGGGTAGTGGGAGGGTTAGGATGAGGGTTAGGGTTAGGATTAGGGTTAGGGTAAGGGCTAGGGTGAGGGTGAGGTTTAAGATTAGGTTTAGGGTGAGGTTTATGTTTAGGATTAGTGTTAGGATTAGGGTGACAGTGAGGTTTAGGTTTAGAGTTAGGGTTAGGGTGAGGTTGAGGGTGAGGGTGAGGTTTAGGGTTAGTGTTAGGATGAGGGTTAGGGTTAGGATCTGAGTGAAGTTTAGGGATAGGTTTAGGATTAGGATTAGGGTTAGAGTTAGCCTGAGGGTGAGGGTGAGGGTGAGTGTTAGGGTGAGGATGAGGGTTAGTGTTAAGGTGAGGGCTAGCGTGAGGGTGAGGGTTAGGGATAGGGTTAGAGTGAGGGTGAGGGTTGGGTGATGTTTAGGGTTAGTTTGAGGGTTAGTGTAAGGGTTAGAGTTAGTGTTAGTGTGAAGGTAAGTGTTAAGGTGATGGTTAGGGTTAGGCTGAGGGTTATTGTTAGTGTTAGGGTTAGGGTCAGGGTTAGGGTTAGGGTTAGTGTTATTGTTTGGTTTAGGGTTAGAGTTATGTTGAGGTTGAGGCTGAGGGTTTTGGTTAGGGTGCGGTTTAGTGTGAGGTTAAGGGTTAGGGTTAGGGTTAGGGTTAGTGTGAGGGTGAGGTTTAATGTTAGAGTTAGGGTTAGGGGGAGGTTTAGGATGAGGGTTAGGGTTAGGATAAGGGTTAGGGTAAGGGCTAGGTTGAGGGTGAGTTTTAGGGTTAGGGTTAGGTTGAGGTTTAGGGTTAGGGTTAGGGTTAGGGTGAGGGTGAGGTTTAGGGTTAGAGTTACGGTTAACGTGAGGCTGAGGGTGAGGATTAGGGTTAAGGTGAGTGTTAGGGTTTGGGGTAGGGTGAGGGTTAAGATGAGGGTGAGGGTTAGGGTTAGGGTTAGGATTAGGATTAGGGTTAGGGTTTCAGTGAGTGTGAGGGTTAGGGATAGTGTTAGGTTGAGTGTTAGGGTTAGCGTGAGAGTTATGGTTAGGGCTAGGAATACGGTTAAGCTGAAGGTGAGTGTGAAGATTAGGGTTAGGGTGAGGTTTAGTGTTTGGTTTAGGGTTAGAGTTAGGCTTAGGATTAGGGTAAGGTTTAGGGGTAGAGTTAGGGTTAGGGAGGACGGTTTGGGTGAGGGTTATGATTAGGGTGACGGTTAGGTTGGGGGTGATGGTAAGGATAAATTTTAGGGTTATGCTGAGGGTGAGGGTTACGGTTAGGGTGAGGGTTAGGATTAGGGTGAGGGTAAGGGTTAGGTTTAGGGTGAAGGTGAGGGTTAGATTGAGGATTAGTGTGAGGTTTAGGGTGAGGATGAGAGTTAGGGTTAGGGTGGGGGCTAGGGTGAGGGTGAGGGTTAGGGTTAGTGTGAGGTTTAGTGTTAGGGTTAGGGTTAGTGTTAGGTTGAGGGTTAGGGTTAGGGTTAGGGTTAGGTTTAGTGGTAGGGTTAGGGTTAGGGTTACGGTGAGGCTAAGCAGGTGGGTTTGGGTTGGGGTTAGGATGAGGTTCAGGTTTAGCATTAGGTTAGGGTTAGGGTTAGCATGAGGGTGAGGTTTAGGGTTAGAGTTAGGGTTAGTGTTAGGGTTAGGGTTCGGTTATTGTTAGGATTAGGGTAAGGGATAGGGTTAGGGTTAGGCTTAGGCTTAAGCTAAGGCTTAGACTGAGCATGAGTGTGAGGGTTAGGATTAGGGTTAGGGTTAGTTTGAGGTTTTGGTTTAGGTTTAGGGTTAGGGTGAGGGTTAGTGTTAGGGATAGGGTTAGGTTTAGAATTAGAGTTAGGGTGAGGTTGAGTGTGAGCATTAGGGTTAGGGTTAGGGTTAGGCGTAGAGTTAGGGTTAGGTTTTGGTTTAGGGTGAGGGTGAGGCTGAGGACTAGGTTTAGGTTTAGGGTTAGGGTTAGGGTTAGGGTTACAGTGAGGGTTAGGTTTATGGTTAGGGTGAGAGTTAGCGTTAGGTTGAGGGTTAGGGTTAGGATTAGGTTTAGGGTGAGGGTGAGCGTTAGGGTTAGTTTTAGGGTGAGTTTTAGGATGATGGTTAGGGATAGGATTAAGGTTAGGGTGAGGGCTAGGCTGAGGGTGAGGTTTAGGATTAGGGTTAGGGTGAGTTTTAGTGTTAGTGTTAGGGTTAGGGTTAGGGTGAGGGTTAGGGTTATTGTTAGGTTTAGGGTTATAGTTGTAGTGAGTGTGAGGGTTAGGGTTAAGGTTAGGATGAGGTTTAGGTTTTGGTTTAGGGTTAGAGTTAGGTTTAGGATGAGGTTGAGATTTAGGGTTAGAGTTAGGGCTAGTGTTAGGGTTAGGTTTAGGGTGAGGGTTAACGTTTGGGTTAGAGTTAGGCTTAGGCTTAGACTTAGGCAGAGAATGAGGGTGAGGTTTAGGGTTAGGGTTAGGGTGAGTGTTAGGGTTATTGTTAGGGTGAGGCTTATGATGAGTTTTAGGGTTAGGATTAGGGTTAGGGTGAGGGTTAGGGTGAGGGTTAGGGTGTGGGTTACGTTAAAGGGTAGGGTTAGATTTAGGATTAGGGTTAGGGTGATGGTGAGTGTGAGGGTTAGGGTTAGGGTTAGGGTTAGGCTTAGGGTAAGGGTGAGGTTTTGGGTTAGATTGAGGGTGAGGCTGAGGATTAGGGTTACGGTTAGGGTTAGGTTTAGGGTTAGGGTTAGGGTTAGGGTTAGGTTTAGGTTTAGGGTTAGGGTTAAGTAATGGCTTAGGCTTAGGCTGAGAGTGAGGGTGGGGGTGGGGGTGTGGATTTGTTTTAGGGTTAGGGTTATGGTTAGGAGTATTGTTAGTGTTATGATTAGGGTTTATTTTGCCTTGTGGGTGAGGCTGAGGGTGAGGGTTATAATTAGTGTTAGTGTTAGTGTTAGGGTTAGTGTTATTGTTAGTGTTAGGGTTAGAGTTACGGTGAGTTTGAGCGTCAGGGTGAGGGTTACGGTTAGGTTGAGTTTTAGGGTGAGGTATAGGGTTAGGGTTAGGGTTAGTGTTAAGGTGAGGGTGAGGTTTAGGGTTAGAGTTAGGGTTACGGGGAGGGTTAGGTTGAGGTTTAGGGTTAGGGTTAGTGTGAGGGTTAGGGTGAGGGTGAGGGTTAGGTTGAGATTTAGCAATAGGGTTAGGTTTAGGGTTAGGTTTAGTGTTAGGGTGAATGTAAGGCTTAGTGTGAGGGTTAGGCTTATGCTTAGGGTTATGCTGAGGGTGAGGGTGGAGGTGAGGAATAGGGTTAGGGTGATGTTTAGGGTTAAGGTTAGTTTTATTGTTAGGGTTAGTGTTACAGTTAAGGTGAGGTTGAGGGTGCGGGTGAGGGTTAGGGTGAGGGTTAGGATGAGGGTTAGGGTTAGGATTAGGGTTAGGGTGAGGGCTAGGCTGAGGGTGAGGTTTAGGATTAGGATTAGTGTGCGGTTTTGGGTTAGGGTTAGGGTGAGGGTGAGGTTTACAGTTAGATTTAGGGTTAGGGTGAGACTGAGGTTGAGGGTTAGGGTTAGGGTTAGTGTTAGAGTTAGGGTTAGAGTGAGGGTTATGTTGAGGGTGAGGGTTAGGCTTAGAGTTAGGATTAGGATTAGGGTAAAGGTTAGGGTGGCTGTGAGGGTTAGTGTTAGGGTTAGGGTTAGGCTTAGGTTTAAGTTGAGGATGAGGGTAAGGGTGAGGGTTTGGGTAAGGGTGAGGGTTAGGGTTAGGTTTAGGGTGAGAATTAGGGTTCGGTTAAGTTTAGGGTTAGGGTGAGGGTTAGGGTCAGTGTTAGGGTTATTGTTAGGGTTAGGGTTAGGATGAGGTTTAGGTTTAGGTTATGTTTAGAGTTAGGTTTAGGATGAGGGTGAGATTTAGGGTTAAAGTTAGGGTTAGTGTTAGGTTTAGGTTTAGGGTGAGGGTTAACGTTTGGGTTAGGGTTAGGCTTAGGCTTAGGCTGAGCTTGAGGGTGAGGTTTAGGGTTAGGGTTAGGGTGAGGGTTAGGGATAGGTTTAGGGTGAGGTCATTGATGAGTTTTAGGGTTAGGATTAGGCTAAGGGTGAGGGCTAGTTTGAGGGTTAGGGTGAGGGCTAGGGCTAGGGATAGGGTTAGGTTTAGGATTAGGGTTCGGGTGAGGGTGAGTGTGAGAGTTAGGGTTAGGGTTAGGTTTAGGCTTAGAGTTAGGGGGAGGGTTAGGGTTATGGTTTGGGTTAGGGTGAGGGTGAGGCTAAGGATTAGGGTTAAGTTTAGAGTTAGGTTTATGGTTAAGTTTAGGTTTAGGGTTAGTTTTAGGGTTAGGGTTAGGGTTACGGTGAGGGTTAAGGTTAGGGTTAGGGTTAGGTTTAGGCTTAGGTTTACGGTGAGGGTTAAGGTTAGGGTTAGGGTTAGGCTTAGGGTTAGGCTGAGGGTATGGATTGGGGTGATGATTAGAGTTAGGTTTAGTGTTAGGCTTAGGGTTAGGTTTATTGTTAGAGTTATATTTAGGTTTAAGTTTGCGGTGAGGGTGAGGCTGAGGGTGAGAGATATCTATCGTTAGGGTTAGGGTTAGAGTTAGTGTTATTGTTAGGGTTAGGGTTAAAGTTACGGTGAGTTTGAGGGTGAGGGTAAGTAAGGGTTAGTGTTAGGGTGAGGTTTAGGGTTAGGGTTAGGGTTAGGGTGAGTGTGTGGTTTAGGGTTAAAGTTATTGTAAGGGGGAGGGTTAGGGTAAGGTTTAGAGTTAAGGTTAGTGTTTATGTTAGTGTGAGGGTGAAGGTTATGTTGAGGTTGAAGGATAGGGTTACCTTTAGAATGAGGGTCAGTTTGAGGGTGAGTGTGATTGTTAGGGTGAGGGTTAGCCATACGCTTAGGGTTAGGCCCAGTGTGACGGTGGGGTGAGGATTAGGGTTAGGGTGATGGTTTGGATTAGGGTTAGTGTTATTTTTAGGGTTAGGGTTAGAGTTAAAGTGAGGGTGAGGGTGCGGGTGAGGGTTAGGGTTAGGGTTAGGTTGGGGGTTAGGCTTAGCATTATGGTTAGGTTGAGGGTAAGGTTTAAGGTTAGAATTAGGGTTAGCATGAGGCTGAGGGAGAGGGTGAGTGTTAGGGTTAGGGTTAGGATTAGACTTAGGATTAGGGTTAGGGTGAGTGTGAAGTTTAGTGTTAGCCTTAGGTTTAGGCTGAGGGTGAGGGTGAGGGTGAGTGTTAAGGTTAGTTTGAATGTTAGGGTTAGGGTTAGGGTGTGGTTTAGTGTTAGTGTTAGAGTTAGGGGTAGGGTGAGGGTGAGGTTTAGGTGTAGAGTTAGGGCTAGGGTAAGGTTTAGGTTGAGTGTTAGTGTTAGGGTCAGTGTTAAGGTGGGGGTGATGGTAAGAGTAAACTTCAGCGTTAGGCTAAGTTTGAGGGTTAAGGTAAAAGTGAGGGTTAGGGTGAGGGTTAGGGTTAGGTTTATGGTGAGAGTTTGGGTTCAGGTTAAGTTTAGGGTTAGGGTGAGGGTTAGGGTGAGGGTTAAGGTTAGGGTGAGAGTTAGGGTTAGGTTGAGGGTTAGGGATATGATTAGGGTTAGGGTGAGGGTGAGGGTTAGGGTTAGTGTTAGGGTGAGGGTTAGGATGAGGGTTAGGGTTACGATTAGGGTTAGGGTGAGGGCTAGGCTGAGGGTGATGTTTAGGATTAGGGTTAGGGTGAGGTTTAGCATTAGGGTTAGGGTGAGGGTGAGGGTGAGGGTGAGGTTTAGGGTTAGATTTAGGGTTAGGTTGAGACTGAGGTTGAGGGTTAGGATTAGGGTTAGTGTTAGAGTTAGGGTTAGGGTGAGAGTTAGGTTGAGGGTTCGGGTTAGGCTTAGGGTTAGGATTAGGATTAGAGTAAGGGTTTTGCTGAGTGTGAGGGTTAGGGTTAGGGTTAGGCTTAGGTTTAGGCTGAGGGTGAGGGTGAGGTTGAGGCTTAGGTTAAGAGTGAGGTTTAGGGTTAGGGTTAGGGTGAGAGTTAGGGTTCGGTTAAGTTTAGGGGTAGGGTGAGGGTTAGGGTTAGGGTTTGGGTTAGGGTGAGGGTGAGGCAAAGATTTAGGCTTAGGTTTAGGGTTAGGTTTAGGTTTAGGGTTAGTGTTAGGGTTATGGTTAGGGCTACGGTGAGGGTTAGGGTTAGGGTTACATTTACGGTTAGGCTTAGTGTTAGGCTGAGGATGAGGGTGAGGGTGAGGGTTAGGGTTAGGGTTAGGGTGAGGTTTAGGATAAGGTTTAGTGTTAGGATTAGGGTATGGGTGAGGGCTATGGTGAGGGTTAGGGTGAGGGCTAGGGATAGGGATAGGGTTAGGTTTAGGATTAGGGTTAGGGTGAGGGTGAGTGTGAGAGTTAGGGTTAGGGTTAGGTTTAGGCTTAGAGTTAGGGTGAAGGTTAGGGATAGGGTTTGGGTTAGGGTGAGGGTGAGGCTGAGGATTAGGGTTAGGTTTAGGGTTAGGTTTAGGGTTAGTGTTAGGGTTAGTGTTAGGGTTAGGGTTAAGGTGAGATTAGGGTTAGGGTTAGGCTTAGGCTTAGGGTTAGGCTCAGGGTGACTTTGGGGCTGAAGATTAGAGTTAGGGTTAGGGTTAGGGTTAGGGCTAGGCTTCTTGTTAGGGTTATGTTTAGGTTTTAGTTTGCGGTGAGGGTGAGATTGACGGTGCGTGTTATCGTTAGGGTTAGGATTAGGGTTAGTGTTATTCTTAGGGTCAGGGTGAGAGTTCCGGTGAGGTTGAGCGTGAGGGTGAGGGTTAGGGTTAGGTTGAGGTTTAGGGTTAGAGTTAGGTTTAGGGGGAAGGTTAGGGGGAGATATAGGGTTAGGGTTAGTGTTAGGGTTAAGTTGAGGGTGAGGGTTAGGTTGAGGTTTAGGGATAGTGTTAGGTTTAGGATTAGGTTTAGGGTGAGAGTGAGTGTAAGACTTAGGGTGAGGGTTAGGCTTAGGCTTAGGGTTAGGCTTAGGGTGAGGGTCGGGGTGAGGAATAGGGTTAGGGTGATGATTAGGCTTAAGATTAGTTTTATTGTTAGGGTTAGTGTTAGAGTTAAGGTGAGGGTGAGGGTGCGGGTGAGGGTTACGGTGAGGGTTAGGATGAGGGTTATGGTTAGGATTAGGGTTAGGGTGAGTGCTAAGCTGAGGGTGAGGTTTAGGATTAGGTTTAGAGTGAGGTTTAGGGTTAGGGTTAGGGTTAGGGTTAGGGTTAGGGTTAGGGTGAGGGTTAGGTTTATTGTTAGGGTTAGGGTTGGGGTTAGGGTTACAATTGTATTGAGGGTGAGGGTTAGGGTTAAGGTTAGGATGAGGTTTAGGTTTTGGGTTAGGGTTAGAGTTAGGTTTAGGATGAGGATGAGATTTAGGGTTAGAGTTAGGGTTAGTGTTAGGGTTAGGTTTAGGGTGAGGGTTAACCTTTGGGTTAGGGTTAGGCTTAGGCTCTAGACTTAGGCAGAGAATGGGGGTGAGGTTTATGGTTAGGGTTAGGGTGAGTGTTAGGGTTAGGGTTAGGGTGAAGCTTATGATGAGTTTTAGTGTTAGGATTAAGGTTAGGGTGAGGGCTAGTGTGAGGGTTAGGGTGTGGGTTACGTTTAGGGGTAGGGTTAGATTTAGGATTAGGTTTAGGATGAGGGTGAGTGTGAGGGTTAGGGTTAGGCTTAGGCTTAGGGTTAGGGTGACGTTTTGGGTTAGGTTGAGGGTGAGGCTGACGGTTAGGTTTAGGGTTAGGGTTAGGATTAGGGTTAAGGTCAGGGTAAGGGTTAAGTTGAGGGTTAGGCTTAAGCTTAGGCTTAGGCTGAGCGTGAGGTTGAGGGTGTGTATTAGGGTTAGGGTTAGGGTTATGGTTAGGGGTATTGTTAGTGTTATGGTTAGGGTTTAGTTTGCGTTGAGGGTGAGGCTGAGGGTGAGGGTTATAATTAGTGTAAGGGGTAGGGTTAGGGTTAGTATTATTGTTAGTGTTAGGGTTAGAGTTACGATGAGTTTGAGCGTCAGGGTGAGGGTTAGGGATAGGTTGAGTTTTAGGGTGAATTATAGGGTTAGGGTTAGGGTTAGTGTTAAGGTGAGGGTGAGGTTTAGGCTTAGAGTTAGTGTTAGGGGGAGGGTTAGGTTGAGGTTTCGGGTTAGGGTTAGTGTGAGGGTTAGGGTGAGGGTGAGGGTTAGGTTGAGATTTAGCAATAGGGTTAGGTTTAGGGTTAGATTTAGTGTTAGGGTGAATGTAAGGCTTAGGGTGAGGGTTAGGCTTACGCTTAGGGTTATGCTGAGGGTGAGGGTGGGGGTGAGGAATAGGGTTAGGGTGATGTTTAGGGTTTAGGTTAGTTTTATTGTTAGGGTTAGTGTTAGTGTTAAGTTGATGGTGAGGTTGCGGGTGAGGGTTAGGGTAAGGGTTAGGATGAGGGTTAGCGTTAGGATTACGGTTAGGGTGAGGGCTAGGCTGAGGGTGAGGTTTAGGATTAGTATTAGTGTGCAGTTTGGGGTTAGGGTTAGGGTGAGGGTGAGGTTTAGGGTTAGGGTTAGGTTTAGTGTTAGAGTTAGGGTTAGGGTGAGGGTTAGGTTGAGGGTGAGGAATAGGCTTCGAGTTAGGATTAGGATTAGGGTAAAGGTTAGGGTGGCTGTGAGGGTTAGTGTTAGGGTTAGGGTTAGGCTTGGTTTAGGCTGAGGGTGAGGGTAAGGGTGAGGGTTTGGGTAAGGGTGAGGGTTAGGGTTAGGTTTAGGGTGAGAATTAGGGTTCAGTTAAGTTTAGAATTAGGGTGAGGGTTAGGGTTAGGGTTAGGGTTATTGTTAGGATTAGGGTTAGGTTTAGGGTTACAGTTACAGTGAGGGTGAGGGTTAGGTTTAGGCTTAGGATGAGGTTTAGGTTTAGGTTATGTTTAGAGTTAGGTTTAGGATGAGGGTGAGATTTAGGGTTAGAGTTAGGGTTAGTGTTAGGGTTAGGTTAAGGGTGAGGGTTAATGTTAGGGTTAGGCTTAGGCTTAGGCTTAGGCTGAGCATGAGGGTGAGGTTTAGGGTTAGGGTTAGGGTGAGGGTTAGGGTTAGGTTCAGGGTGAGGTCATTGATGAGTTTTAGGATTAGGATTAGGCTAAGGGTGAGGGCTAGTTTGAAGGTTAGGGTGAGGGCTAGGGATAGGGATAGGGTTAGGTTTAGGATTAGGGTTAGGGTGAGGGTGAGTGTGAGAGTTAGGGTTAGGGTTAGGTTTAGGCTTAGAGTTAGGGGGAGGGTTAGGGTTATGGTTTGGGTTAGGGTGTGGGTGAGGCTAAGGATTAGGGTTAAGTTTAGTGTTAGGTTTAGGGTTAAGTTTAGGTTTAGGGTTAGTGTTAGTGTTAGGGTTAGGGTTACGGTGAGGGTTAAGGTTAGGGTTAGGTTTAGGCTTAGGCTTAGGCTTAGGGTTAGGCTGAGGGTGAGGGTGAGGGTGAGGTTTAGGGTTAGGGTTACGGTGAGGTTTAGGTTGAAGTTTAGTGTTAGGATTAGGGTAAAGGTGAGGGCTATGGTGAGGGCTAGGGTGATGGCTATGGATAGGAATAGAGTTAGGTTTAGGATTAGGGTTAGGGTGAGGGTGAGGGTGAGAGTTAGGGTTAGTGGTAGGTTTAGTCTTAGAGTTAGGGTGAGGATTAGGGTTAGGTTTTGGGTTAGGGTGAGGGTGAGGCTGAGGATTGGGGTTAGGTTTAGCGTTAGGTTTAGGTTTATGGTTAGGGTTAGTGTTAGGGTTAGGGTTACGGTGAGGTTTAGGGTTATGGTTATGGTTAGGCTTAGGGTTAGGCTGAGGCTGAGGGTTGGGGTGAGGATTAGAGTTAGGGTTAGGGTTAGGCTTAGGGTTAGGTTTATTGTTAGAGTTATAATTAGGTTTAAGTTTGCCGTGCGGGTGAGGCTGAAGTTGAGGGTTATCGTTAGGGTTAGGGTTAGGGCTAGTGTTATTGTTAGGGTTAGGGTTAAAGTTACGGTGAGTTTGAGGGTGAGGGTGAGGGTTAGGGTGAGTGTGAGGTTTAGGGTTAGAGTTATTGTTAGTGGGAGGGTTAGGGTGAGGTTTAGAGTTTAGGTTAGTGTTTGGGTTAGTGTGAGGGTGAAGGTTATGTTGAGGTTGAGGGATTGGGTTACCTTTAGGATGAGGGTCAGTTTGAGGGTGAGTGTGAGGGTTAGGGTGAGTGTTAGGCTTACGCTTAGGGTTAGGCCGAGGGTGAAGGTGGGGTGAGGATTAGGGTTAGGGTGATGGTTCGGGTTAGGTTTAGTGTTATTTTTAGGCTTAGGGTTAGAGTTACGGTGAGGTTGAGCGTGAGGGTGAGGGTTAGGTTTAGGTTGAGGTTTAGGGTTAGAGTTAGGGTTAGGGGGAGGGTTTGGGTGAGGTTTAGGGTTAGGGTTAGGGTTAGGGTTAGGGTGAGGGTGAGGGTTAGTTTGAGGTTTAGGGATAGGGTTAGGTTTAGGATTAGGTTTAGGGTGAGTGTGAGTGTAAGGCTTAGGGTCAGGGTTAGGCTTAGGCTTAGGTATAGGCTTAGGGTGAGGGTGGGGGTGAGGAATAGGGTTAGGGTGATGGTTAGGGTTAAGATTAGTTTTATTGTTAGGGTTAGTGTTAGAGTTAAGGTGAGGGTGAGGGTGCGGGTGAGGGTTACGGTGAGGGTTAGGATGAGGGTTATGGTTAGGATTAGGGTTAGGGTGAGTGCTAAGCTGAGGGTGAGGTTTAGGATTAGGTTTAGGGTGAGGCTTAGGGTTAGGGTTAGGTTTGGGGTTAGGGTGAGGGAAAGGATTAGGGTTAGATTTAGGGTTAGGTTGAGACTGAGGTTGAGGGTTAGGGTTAGGGTTAGTGTTAGAGTTAGTGTTAGGGTGAGGGTTAGGTTGAGGATGAGGGTTAGGCTTAGAGTTAGGAATAGGATTAGGGTAAGGGTTAGGGTGACTGTGCGTGTTAAGGTTAGGTTTTGGTTTAGGCTTAGGTTTAGGCTGAGGGTGAGGGTACGGGTCAGGGTTAGGGTAAAGTTGAGGGTTAAGGTTAGTGTTAGGGTGAGAGTTAGGGTTCAGTTAAGTTTAGAGCTAGGGTGCGGGTTAGGATTAGGTTTAGGGTTATTTTTAGGGTTAGGGTTAGGGTTAGGGTTACAGTTACAGTGAGGGTGAGGGTTAGGGTTAGGGTTAGGATGAGGTTTAGGTTTAGGTTATGTTTAGAGTTAGGTTTAGGATGTGGGTGAGATTTGGGGTTAGAGTTCGGGTTAGTGTTAAGGTTAGGTTTAGAGTGAGGGTTAACATGAAGGTTAGGGTTAGGGTTAGGGTTAAGCTTAGAGTTAGTTTGACGGTTATGGTTAGGGTTTGGGTTAGGGTGAGAGTGAGGCTGAGGTTTGGGGTTAAGTTTAGGGTTACGTTTAGGGTTAGGTTTAGGTTTAGGGTTAGTGTTAGTGTTAGGGTTAGGGTTAGGGTTTCGGTGAGGGTTAGGGTTAGGGTTAGGTTTAGGGTTAGGCTTAGGCTTAAGGTTAAGCTGAGGATGAGGGTGAGGGTGAGGTTTAGGGTTAGGGTTAGTGTGAGGTTTATGATGAGGTTTAATGTTAGCAATAGGGTAAGGGTGAGAGCTATGGTGAGGTTTAGGATGAGTGCTAGGGATAGGAATAGAGTTAGGTTTAGGATTAGGGTTAGGGTGAGGGTGAGGGTTAGGGTGAGGGTTAGGGTGAGGGTTAGGTTTAGGGTTAGGGTGATAGTTAGGGGGAGGTTTAGGGTTAGGGTTAGGGTTTGGGATAGAATTAGGATTAGGTTGAGGCTGAGTTTGTGTGTTAGCTTTAGGTCTAGTGTTAGGCTTAGGTTTAGGCTGAGGGTGAGGGTGAGGTTGAGTTTTAGGATTAGGGTGAGGGTTAGGGTTAGGGTTAGTGGGAGGATTAGAATGTGGGTTAGGTTTAGGATTAGGGTTAGGGTAAGGGCTAGGGTGAGGGTGAGTTTTAGGCTTAGGGTTAGGTTGAGGTTTACGGTTAGGGTTACTGTTAGGGTGAGGGTGAGTTTTAGGGTCAGAGTTAGGGTTAGCCTGAGGCTGAGGGTGAGGATTAGGGTTAGGGTGAGTGTTAGGTTTAGGGTTAGGGTGAGGGTTAAGCTGAGGCTGCGGGTTAGGTTTAGGGTTAGGATTAGGATTAGGGTTAGTGTTTCAGTGAGTGTGATGGTTAGGGATAGTATTAGGTTGAGGGTTAGGGTTAGGGTGAGGTTTAGTGTTTGGGTTAGGGTTAGAGTTAGGCTTAGGGTTAGGGTGAGGTTTAGGGGTAGAGTTAGGGTTAGGGAGGTGGGTTTGGGTGAGGGTTATGATTAGGGTGAGTGTTAGGGTGGGGATGATGGTAAGCCAAAAATGAGGGTTATGCTGAGGGCGAGGGTTATTGTAAGGGTGAGGGTTTGGGTTAGGGTGAGGGTTAGGGTTAGGGTTAGGGTGAAGGTGAGGGTTGGATTGAGGATTAGTGTTAGGGTTAGTGTGAGTTTTAGGGTGAGGATGAGAGTTAGGGTTAGGGTGAAGTCTAGGATGAGGGTGAGGGTTAGGGTTAGTGTTAGGGTGAGGTTTAGGGTTAGGGTGATGGTTAGGGTTAGTGTGAGGGTTAGTGTTAGGGTTAGGGTTAGTGTTAGGTTGAAGGTTAGGGTTAGGGTTAGGGTTAGGGTTAGGTTCAGGGTTACGGTGAGGGTAAGGGTTGGGGTTAGGATGAGGTTTAGGTTTAGGATTAGGTTTAGGGTTAGGGTTAGGGTGAGGGTGAGGTTTAGGGTTAGAGTTAGGGTTTGTGTTAGGGTTAGGTTGAGGGTTAGGGTTAGGATTAGGGTAAGGGTTAGGTTTAGGGTTAGTGTTAGGCTTAAGCTTAAGCTTAGGGTTAGAATGAGCATGTGTGTGAGGGTTAGGGATAGGGTTAGGGTTAGGGTTAAGTTGAGGTTAAGGTTTAGATTTAGGGTTAGGGTGAGGGCTAGGGTGAGGGTTAGGGTAAGGGTTAGGGTTAGGGATAGGGTTAGGTTTAGGATTATGGTTAGGGGGAGGTTGAGTGTGAGAGTTAGGGTTAGGGTTAGGGTTAGGTTGAGGGTTAGGGTTAGGTTTTGGATTAGGGTGAGGATGAGGCTGAGGACTAGGCTTAGGTTTAGGGTTAGGTTTAGGGTTAGGGATAGTTTTAGGGTTACAGTGAGGATTAGGGTTCGTCCGAGGGTTAGGCTTAGGGTTAGGCTGAGTGTGAGGGTGGGGGTGAGGATTAGGTTTAGGGTTAGGGTTTAAATTAGGGTTATTGTTAGTGTTATGGTTTGGGTTACGTTTGCAGTGAGGGTGAGGCTGAGGGTGAGGGTTATGTCTAGGGTTAGTTATAGGCTTAGGTTTTGGCTGACAGTGATCGTGGGGGTGAGGAATATGTTTTGGGTGATGGTTAGGATTAGGGTTAGGGTGAGGGTTATGATGAGGGTAGGGTTAGGATTAGGTTTAGCCTGAGGGCTTGAGTGAGGGTGAGTGTTAGGGTTAGGGTTAGGATTAGGCTTAGGTTTAGGCTGAGGGTGAGGGTGAGGGTGAGTGTTAGGGTTAGGGTGATGGATAGGGTTAGGTTTAAGGTGAGTGTTTGGATGAGGGTTAGGGTTAGGGTGAGTGTTAGGATGAGTGTGACTGTAGGAGTAAAGGTGAGGGTTAGGCTGTGGGTGAGTGTTCCCCTAAGTGTGAGGGTTAGGATTAGGGTGATGGTTAGGGTAAGGGTTAGGGTGAGGGTTAGGGTGAGGGTGAGGGATAGATTGAGGATTAGGGTTAGGGTTAGTGTGAGGTTTAGGGTGAGGATGAGGGTTAGGTTATGGTGAGGGTTAGGGTTAGAATTAAGTTTATTGTGGGGGCTAGGGTGAGGCTGAGGGCTAGGGTTAGGGTTAGGGTGAGGTTTAGGGTTAGGGTTAGAATTAGGGTTACTGTGAGGGTTAGTGTTAGATTTAGGGTTAATGTTAGGGTGAGGGTAAATGTTAGCGTGAGGGTTAGTTTTAGGGTGAGGGTTATGTTTAGGGTGAGGTTTACGGTTAGTTTTAGGGTTATTTTTAGGTTTAGGGTTAGGGGTACGGTGAGGGTGAGGATGAGTGTTAAGGTTAGGGGAGGTTTAGGTTTAGGGTTAGGGTTAGAGTTAGGGTTAGGGTGAGTGTGAGGTTTAAGGTTAGAGTTTGGGTTCAGGTTAGGTTTAGGATGAGGGTTAGGGTTAGGGTTAGTTTTAGGTTTAGGGTTAGGGTGAGGTTAAGTGTTAGGGATATGGTTAAGATTAGGGTTAGGGTGAGGGTGAGTGTGTGGGTTAGGGTTAGGTTTTGGGTTAGGCTTAGGTTTAGGCTGAGGGTTAGGTTGAGCGGGAGGGTTAGGGTTCGGGTGAGGGTTAGGTTTAGGGTTAGTGTGAGTGTTAGGATGAAGGTTTGGTTTTGGATTAGGTTTAGGGTGAGGGCTAGGTTGAAGGTGAGTTTTAGGGTTAGGGTTAGGGTGAGGTTTAGGGTTAGGGTTAGGGTCAGTGTGAGTTGGAGGTTTAGTGTTACAGATAGGTTTAAGGTGAGTGTTAGGGTGAGGGTTTAGCTTAGTGTTAGTGTTAGAGGTAGGTTTAAGGTGAGGTTTAGGGTGAGGGTGTCTCTTAGGGTTAGGGTTAGGATTAGGATTAGGGTTAAGGAGAGGGGGAGTGTGAGGGTTAGAGTTAGGGTTAGGTTTAAGCTTAGGGTCAGGGTGAGGGTGAAAGTTAGTGGGAGGGTTAGGGTTAGGGTTAAGGTTATGGTTAGGGATAGCTTTAGGGTTAGGGTGAAGTTGAGGTTTAGAGTTAGAATTAGGGTTAGGGTGAGGCTGAGGCTGAGGGTGAGGGTTAGGGTAAGTGTTAGGATTAGGATTAGGGTTAGGGTTAGGGTGAGTGTGAGGGTTAGGGTTAGCCTTAGGTTTAGGCTGAGGGTGAGGGTGAGGGTGAGTGTTAGGGTTAGTTTGAGTGTTAGGGTTAGTTTTAGGGTGTGGATTAGTGTTAGGGATAGTGTTAGAGTTAGGGTTATGGTGAGGGTGAGGTTTAGAAGTAGAGTTAGGGTTAGGGTGAGTGTTAGGTTGAATGTTAGGGTAAGGGTGAGGTTTAGGGTGGGGGTGACGGTAAGGGTAAACATGAGGGTTAGGCTAAGTGAGAGGGTTAGGGAGACGTTTAGGGTTGGGGTTACGGTGAGTGTTAGGGATCGGGTTAATTTTAGGTTTAGGGTGAGGGTTAGGGTAAGGGTTAGGGTGAGGGTGAGAGTTAGGTTTAGGTTGAGGGTTAGGGTTAGGATTAGGGTTAGGGTAAGGGAGAGGGTTAGGGTTAGTGTTAGGGTGAGGGTTAGGATGAGGGTTAGTGTTAGTATTAGGGTTAGGGTGAGGGCTAGGGTGAGGTTTAGGTTTAGGGTTAGGGTGAGGTTTATGGTTAGGGTTAGGTTTAGGGTTAGGGTGAGGGTGAGGTTTAGGGTTAGGTTTAGGGTTAGGTTGAGACTGAGGTTGATGGTTAGGGTTTGGGTTAGTGTTAGAGTTAGGGTTAGGGTGAGGGTTAGGTAGAGGGTGAGGGTTAGGTTTAGGGTTAGGATTAGGATTATGGTAAGGGTTAGCGTGATTGTGAGGGTTAGGGTTAGGGTTAGGCTTAGGTTTAGGCTGAGGGTGAGTGTGATGTTTAGGGTTAGTGTGAGGGTTAGGGTTAGGGTGAGAGTTAGGGTTCGCTTAAGGTTAGGGTTAGGTTGAGGGTTAGGGTTAGGGTTAGGGTTATTGTTAGGGTTAGGGTTAGGGTTAGGGTTACAGTTACAGTGAGGGTGAGGGTTAGGGTTAAGGTGAGGATGAGGTTTAGGTTTGGGGTTAGGGTTAGAGTTAGGTTTAGGATGAGGGTGAGATTTAGGGTTACAGTTAGGGTTAGTGTTAGGGTTACCTTTACCATGAGGGTTAACGTTAGGGTTAGGGTTAGGCTAGGTTTAGGCTTAGGCAGAGAATGAGGGTGAGGTTTAGGGTTAGGGTTAGGGTGAAGGTTAGGGTTAGGGTTAGGGTGAGGCTTAGGATTAGTTTTAGGGTTAGGATTAGGGTTAGGGTGAGGGCTAGGATGAGGGTAGTTGTGGGTTAAGTTTAGGGATAGGGTTAGGTTTAGGATTAGGTTTAGGGTGAGGGTGAGTGTGAGAGTTAGGTTTAGGGTTAGGCTTAGGGTTAGGGTGAGGTTGTGGGTTAGGTTGAGGGTGAGGCTGAGGATTACGATTAGGTTTAGGGTGAGGGTTAGGGTTAGGTTTAGGGTTATGGTTATGGTTAGGGTTAAGTTGAGGGTTATGCTTAGGCTTAGGCTTAGGCTTAGGCTGAGGGTGAGGGTGGGGTGTGGATTATGGTTAGGTTTAGGGTTAGCGTTAGGGGTATTGTTAGTGTTATGGTTAGGGTTAAGTTTGCGATGAGGGTGAGGCTGAGGGTGAGGGTTATGATTAGTGTTAGGGGTAGGGATAGGGTTAATGTTATTGTTAGGATTAGGGTTAGAGTTACGGTGAGGTTGAGCATGAGGGTGAGGTTTAGGGTTAGGTTGAGTTTTAGGGTGAGGTTTAGGGTTAGGGTTAGGGTTAGTGTGAGCGTGAGGTTTAGGATAAGAGTTAGTATTAGGGGGAGGGTTAGGGGGAGGGTTAGGGTTAGGGTTAGTGTTAGGGTTAGGGTGAGGGTGAGGGTTAAGTTGAGGTTTAGGGATAGGCTTAGGTTTAGGATTAGGTTTAGGTTGAGATGAGTGTAAGGCTTAGGGTGAGGGTTAGCCTTAGGCTTAGGGTTCGGCTGATGGTGAGGGTGGGGGTGAGTAATAGTGTTAGAGTGATGGTTAGGGATAACGTTAGTTTTATTGTTAGCGTTAGGTTAGAATTAAGGTGAGGGTGAGGGTGCGGGTGAGGGTTAGGGTTAGGATTAGACTTAGCTTGAGGGTGAGGTTTAGGGTTAGATATAGGGTTAGTTGGAGGGTTAGGGTGAGTGTTAGGGATAGGGTTAAGTTTAGGCTTAGGCTTAGGGTGAGGGTTAGGGTTAGGGTTTGTGGTAGGGAGAGGGTGAGGCTGAAGATTAGGGTTTGGTTTAGGGTTAGGTTTAGGGTTAGGTTTAGGTTTAGGGTTAGTGTCATGGTTAAGGTTAGGGTTAGGGTTACAGTGAGGGTTAGGGTTATGGTTCGGGTTAGGCTTAGGGTTAGGCTGAGTGTGAGGGTGAGGGTGAGGTTTAGGGTTAATGTTAGAGTGAGGTTTAGGATGAGGTTTAGTGTTAGGATTAGGGTAAGTGTGAGGGCTATGGTGAGGGTTAGGGTGAGGGCTAGGTATAGAAATACAGTTAGGTTTAGGATTAGGGTTAGGGTGAGGGTGAGTGTGAGAGTTAGGTTTAGGTTTAGGGTTACTCTTAGGGTTAGGGTTAGGGTTAGGGTTTCGGTGAGGGTTAGGGTTAGGGTTAAGCTTAGGGTTAGGCTGAGGGTGAGGTTGTGGGTGAGGATTAGAGTTAGGGTTAGGGTTAGGCTTAGGGTTAGGGTTATTGTTAGGGTTATGTTTAGGTTAAAGTTTGCGATTAGGTTGAGGCTGAGGGTGAGTATTATTGTTAGGGTTAGGGTTAGGATTAGTGTTATTCTTAGGGTCAGGGTTAGAGTTACGGTGAGGTTGAGGGTGAGGGTGAGGGTTAGGGTTAGGTTGAGGTTTAGGGATAGGGTTAGGGTTAGGGTGAGGGTGAGGTTGAGGGTTAGAGTTATTGTTTGGGGGAGGGTTAGGGTGAGGTTTAGGGTTAGGATTAGTGTTTGGGTTAGTTTGAGGTTGAAGTTTAGGTTGAGGTTGAGGGATAGGTTTACCTTTAGGATTAGGGTTAGATTGAGGGTGAGTGTGAGGGTTAGGGTGAGGGTTATGCTTACGCTTAGGTTTAGGCTGAGGGTGAGGTTGGGGTGAGGATTAGGGTTAGGGTGATGGTTCGGGTTAGGGTTAGTGTTATTTTTAGGGTTAGGGTTAGAGTTACAGTGAAGGTGAGGGGGCGGGTGAGGGTTAGGGTTAGGGTTAGGGTGGAGGTTAGGTTTCGATATACCGTTTGGGGGAGGGTTAGGGTGAGTGTTAGGATTAGGCTTAATGTTAGGATTAGGTTGAGGGTGAGGGTTAGGTTGAGGTTTTGGGTTAGGGTTAGGGTTAGTGTGAGGGTTAGTGTTAGTGTTAGGGTTAGTGTTAGGATAAGGGTAAGTGTTAGGTTGAGGGTATGGGTTAGGGTGAGGGTTATGGTAAGGGTGAGGGTTAGGATTAGGTTTAGGGTTATTGTTAGGGTTAGGTTTAGGGTTACGGTTACTGTGAGGTTGAGGGTTAGGGTTAGTGTTAGGTTGAGGTTTAGGTTGGGGTTAGAGTTATAGTTAGGGTTTGGGTGAGGGTGAGGTTTAGGGTTATAATTAAGGTTAGGGTGAGGGTTAGGGTTAGGGTTAGGGTGATAGTTAGGGGGAGGGTTATGGTTAGTGTTAGGGTTAGGGATAGGATTAGGATTAGGTTGAGGGTGAGTGTGTTTGTTAGGGTTAGGTCTAGGGTTAGGCTTAGGTTTAGTCTGAGGGTGAGCATGAGGTTGAGGGTTAGGGTGAGGTTAAGGTTTAGGGTTAGAGGAGGTTTAGTATGAGGTTTAGGGTTAGGATTAGAGTTCGGGTAAGGGCTAGGGTGAGGGTGAGGTTTAGGGTTAGGGTTAGGGTGAGGTTCATGTTCATGGTTAGGGTGACGGTGAGGTTCGGATATAGAGTTAGGGTTAGGGTGAGGGTGACGGTGAGGGTTAAGGTTAGGGATAGTGTTAGTTTTAGAGTTAGGGTTAGGGTGAGGGTTAGGGTGAGGGTGAGGGTTTGGGATAGGTTTAGGATTAAGTTTAGGGTTAGGGTTAGGCTTAGGGTGAGGGTGAGGGTGAGGGTTAGGGTGAGGATGAGGGTTAGTGTTAGGGTGAGGGTTAGGGTGAGAGTGAGGGTTAGGGATAAGGTTAGAATGAGGGTTAGGGTTAGGGTGATTGTTAGGGTTAGTGTGAGGGTTAGTGTTAGGGTTAGGGTTAGTGTTAGTGTGTGGGTAAGTTTTAAGGTGAGGGTTAGGGTTAGGGTGAGGTTATTGTTAAGGTTTGGGTTAGAGTTACGGTTATGGTGAGGGTGAAGTTGAGGGTTCGGGTTAGGGTTAGGATGAGGTTTAGGAAAGGGTTAGGGTTAGTGTTACCATTAGGGTTACAGTGAGAGTAAGGGGGAGGGTTAGGGTTAGGGTTAGGGTTAAGTTTAGGATTTGGTTCAGGGTGAGGGTGAGTGTGTGTGTTAGGGTTAGGATTAGGGTTAGGGTTAGGGTTAGGCTGAGTGTGAGGTTGAGGGTGAGGGTTAGGGTTAGGGTGAGGGTTAGGTTTTGGGTTATGTTTAGGGTTAGGGTGAGGGTTAGGGTAAGGGTTATGGTGAGGGTGAGGTTTACGGTTAGAGTTAGAGTTAGGGTGAGGCTGAGATTGATGTTTAGGTTTAGTGTTAGAGTTAGGGTTAGGGTGAGGGTTAGGTTGAGGTTGAGGGTTAGGCTTAAGTTTAGGATTAGGATTAGCATATGGGTTAGGGTGAGTGTGAGGGTTATAGTTAGGGTTAGGCTTAGGGTTAGGCTGAGGGTGAGGTTGAGAGTCAGGGTCAGGGTTAGGTTTACGGTGAGAGTTAGGGTTTGGTTAAGTTTAGGGTTAGGGTGAGGGTTAGGGTTAGATTTATGGTGAGCTTGAGTGTTACGGTTAGGTTGAGGCTTAGGGTTAGGATTAGGGTTAGGGTAAGGGTTAAGATTAGGGTTAGGGTGAGGGTAAGGATGAGGATTAGGGATAGGGTGACGGCTAGGTTGAGGGTGAGGTTTAGGGTTAGTGTTAGATTAAGGATTAGGGTTAGAGTTAGGCTTAGGGTGAGGGTTAGTTTGAGGGTTAGGTTTATGGTGAGGATGAAGGTTAGGGTTAGGGTGAGGATGATGGTAAGGGTAAAGGTGAGGTTTACACTGCGGGTGAGGGTTAAGATAAGGGTGAGGGTTAGGGTTAGGTTTAGGGTTAGTGTAAGGGTTAGTGTTAGGTATAGGATGAGGGTTAGATTGAGGATTAGTGTTAGGGTTAGTGTGAGGTTTAGGGTGAGGATGAGGGTCAGGTTTAGGGTGAGGGTGAGAGTTAGAATTAAGGTTAGGGTGAGGGCTAGGGTAAGGGTGAGGGTTAGGGTTAGTGTGAGGTTTAGTGTAAGCCTTAGGATTAGAGTTTGGGTGAGGGAGACTTTTAGGATTATGGTTAGGGTTAGGGTTAGCTTTAGGATTAGTGTTATTGTTAGGGTTAGGGTTAGAGTTATGGTGAGGGTGAGGGTGATGGTCAGGGTGAGGATTAGGATTAGGGTTAGAGTGAGGTTTAGGTTTAGGGTTAGGATTAGGGTTATGGTGAGGGTGAGGTTTAAGGTTAGATTTAGGGTTAGTTGGAGGGTTCGGTCGAGGGTTAGTGTTAGGGTTAGTTTAAGGGTTAAGGTTGGAGTTGAGTTTTAACGTTATGATTAGGGTTTGGGTTAGGATTAGGGTGAGGGTGATGGTGAGTGTGAGGGTTAGGGTTAGGGTTAGGCTTAGGCTTAGGATTAGTCAGAGAGTGAGGTTGGGGGTAAGGATTAGGTTTAGGGTGATGGTTAGGGTTAGGATTAGGGTTAGGGTGAGGGCTAGCGTGAGGGTGAGGCTTAGCTAAGGGTTAGGCTTAAGCTTAGGCTTAGGGTTAGGCTGAGCATGAGATTGACGGTGATGGTTAGGGTTAGGGTGATGGTTAGGTTTACGGTTAGGGTGTGTGTTAGGATGAGGTTTAGGGTTAGGGTGAGGGTTAGGGTGAGGATGATGGTAAGGTTAAAGGTGAGGCTTAGGCTGAGGGTGAGGGTTACTGTAAGGGTCAGGGTTAGGGTTACGTTTAGGCTTAGGGTTAGGGTTAGGGTGAAGTGTAGGTTTAGGGTTAAGGTTAGGGTGAGGGTGAGGTTTAGGGTTAGAGTTAGGGTTAGGATGAGGCTGAGTTTGAGGGTTAGGGTTAGGGTTACTGTTTGAGTTAGGGTTAGCATGAGGGTTAGGTTCAGTGTGATGGTTACACTTAGGGTTAGGATTAGGTTTAGGGTAAGGGTTAGGAGAGTGTGACTGTTTGGGTTAGGGTAAAGTTTAGGCTTAGGGTTAGTCTAACAGAGAGGGTGAGGGTGAGGGTTAGGGTTCGGGTGAGTTAGGGTTAGGGTTAAGGTGAGAGTTAGGGTTCGGTTAAGTTTAGGGTTAGGGTGAGGGTTAGGGTTAGGGTTATGGTGAACGTGAGGGTTAGGGTTAGGTTGAGGGTTAGATTTAGGTTTAGGGTTAGGGTGAGGCTGAGGATGAGGATTAGGGTTAGAATTAGGGTTAGGATGAGGGCTAGAGTGAGGGTGAGGGTTAGGGTTAGTGTTAGATTAAGGTTTAGGTTTGGGTTAGGGTTAGGGTGAGGGTTAGCTTGAGGGTTAGGGTTACAGGGAGGGTGAGGTTTAGGGTTAGGGTGAGGGTTAGGGTTAGGATTACGGTTAGGGTGAGGGGGAGTGTTAGGATTAGGGTTAAGTTTAGGGTTAGGGTTAGGTTTATGGTTAGGTTAGTGTTGTTGTTAAGGTTTGGGTTACAGTTATGGTGAGGTTGAGGGTGAGGGTGAGGGTTAGGGTTAGGGTTAGGGTGAGGTTTAGGGTTAGGTTTAGGATTAGGGTTAGGATGAGGGTGAGGTTTAGTGTTAGATTTAGGGTTAGTTGGAGGGTTAGTTCGAGAGTTGGGGTTAAGTTTTGTATTAGGGTTAAAGTTTGAGTGAGGCTTAGATTGAGGTTTAGGGTTATGTTAGTGTTAGGTTTAGGATAAGGTGAGGTGAAGGTGAGTGTGAGGGTTAGGATTAGGGTTAGGCTTAGGCTGAGAGTGAGGGTGGAGGTAAGGATTAGGTTTAGGGTGATGGCTAGGGTTAGGGTTAGGGTGAGGGTTAGGATGAGGGTTAGGTTTAGGATTAGGATTAGAGTGAGGGCTAGGGTGAGGGGGAGGGTTAGGGTAAGTGTTAGGCTTAGGCTTAGGGTTAGGCTGAGCATTAGGTTGAGGGTTAGGTTCAGGGTTAGAGTTAGGGTATGGTTTAGGATTTGTGTGAGGGTTAGGGTTAGTGTGAGGGTTAGTGTTAGAGTTAGGGTGAGGGTAAGTGTTAGGATGAGGGGTAGGCTTAGGGTGAGGGTTATGTTTAGGTTGAGGGTTAGGGTTAGTGTTAGGGTTATTGTTAGGTTTAGGGTTAGGGTTTCGGTTACGGTGAGGATGAGGGTTAGGGTGAGGGTTAGGGTCAGGTTTAGTGTTAGGGTTAGAGTTAGAGTTAGGATTAGGTTGAGGATGACGTTTAGGGTTAGAGTTAGGTTGGGTGTTAGGGTTAGGGTGAACGTTAGGGTTAGGGTTAGGCTTAAGCTTAGGCTGATCATGAGGGTGAGGGTAAGGGTTCAGGTTAGGGTGAGGTTTAGTGCTAAGGTTAGGGGAGTGTTAGGATGAGTGTCAGAGTTAGTGTTCGGGTTAAGTTTAGGGTTAGGTTGAGGGTTAGAGAAAGGGTTACAATGAGGGTGAAGGTTAGGTTTAGGTTGAGGGTTAGGGTTAGCATTAGGGTTAGGGTGAGGGTTAGGGTGAGGATTAGAGTTAGGGTAAGGTTTAGCTTGGGGGTGATGGTAAGGGTAAATGTGAGGGTTAGGGTGAGGGTGAGGGTTACAGTGGGGTGAGGGTTAGGGTTTAGGTGCGGGTTAGGGTTAGGGGAAGGGTGTGGGTGAGTGTTAGTTTGAGGATTAGTGTTAGTTTTAGTGTGAGGCTTAGGGTGAGGGTTAGGGTTAGGGTGAGGGCTAGGGTCAGGGTGAGGGTTAGGTTTAGTTTTAGGGTGAGGTTTAGGGTTAGGGTGATGGTTAGGGTTAGTGTGAGGGTTAGTGTTAGGGTTAGGGTTAGGGTTAGGGTGAGGGTAAATGTTAGGGTGAGGGTTAGGGTTAGGGTGAGCGTTATGGTTAGGTTGAGGGTTAGGGTTAGGTTTATTGTTAGGTTTAGGGTTAGGGTTAGGGTTACGGTTACGGTGAGGGTGAGGGTGAGGGTTAGGGTTAGGGTTAGGATGAGGTTTAGGTTTAGGGTTATGGTGAGGGTGAGTGTTAGGGTTAGGGTTAGAGTTAGGTTGAGGGTAAATGCTAAGGTGAGGGTTAGGGTTAGGGTGAGCGTTATGGTTAGGTTGAGGGTTAGGGTTAGGTTTATTGTTAGGGTTAGGGTTAGGGTTACGGTTACGGTGAGGGTGAGTGTGAGGGTTAGGGTTAGGGTTACGATGAGGTTTAAGTTTAGGGTTAGGGTTAGAGTTAGGGGTAGGGTGAGAGCGAGGTTTACGGTTAGAGTTAGGGTTACTGTTAGGGTTAGGGCTAGGATGAGTGTTTGGGTTAGAGTTAGGCTTAGGCTTAGGCTTAGGCTTAGGCCGAGCAACAGGGTGAGGGTTAGGTTTAGGGTTAGGATTAGGATTAGGGAAAGGGTTAGGGTTAGGTTTAGGATTAGGCTTAGGGTTAGGTTGAGAGTGAGGGTGAGGTTGAGGGTTAGGGTTTGGGTGAGGTTTAGAGTTAGGGTTAGGGTGTGAGTTAGGGTTCGGTTAATTTTAGGGTTAGTGTTAGGGTAAGGGTTACAGTGAGGGTTAAGGATAGGGTTAGGTTGAGCGTTAGAGTTAGGGTTAGGGTGAGGGTGAGGGTGAGGTTTAGGGTTAGTTTTAGGGTGAGGCTTAGGATGAAGGTTAGGGTTAGTATTAGGATTAGGGTGAGGGCTAGGGTTAGGGTGAGGTTTAGGCTTAAGATTAGGGTGAGCTTTAGGGTTAGGTTTAGGGTTAGGGTTAGGGTGAGGGTGAGGTTTAAGATTAGAGTTAAGGTTAGGGTGAGGATGAGATTGAGGGTTAGTGTTAGGGTCATTGTTAGAGTTAGGGTTACCGCGATGGTTAGGGTGAGGTTAAGCGTTCACCTTCGTGTAAGGATTAGGTTTAGGGTAAGGTTTTGGGTGAGTGTGAGGGTTAGGGTTAGGGTGAGAGTTAGGGGTAGGGTTACGGTCAGAGTTAAGGTTCGAGTTAAGTTTACGGTTAAGGTGAGGGTTAGGCTTAGGGTTAAGGTGAGCGTGAGGATTAGGGTTAGGTTGAGGGTTAGGTTTAGGCTTAGGATTAGGGTGAGGTTTAGGGTTAGGGTTATGGTGAGGGTTAGGATGAGGATTAGGGTTAGGATTAGGTTTAGGGTGAGCACTAGGGTGATGGTGAGGATTAGGGTTAGTGTTTGGGTGAGATTTAGTCTAAGGATTAGGGTTAGGGTGAGGGTAAGGATGAGGTTTAGGGTTACAGTGAAGGTGAGGTTTAGGGTTAGGGTGAAGGTTAGGGTTAGGATTAGGGTAAGGATGATGGTGAGTTTTAGGGTTAGATTTAGGGTTAGGGGGAGGGTTAGTTCCAGGGTTAGGGTTAGGATTAATGTTAGGGTTAAGGTTAGGGTGAGGGTTAGGTTGATGTTTAGGGTTAGGGTCAGGTTTAGGGTTAGGATATTGGTTAGGGTTAAGGTATGTGAGGGTTTGGGTTAGGGTTAGGCTTAGGGTTAGGATTATGCTGAGGGTGAGGGTGGGAGTGAGGATTAGGGTTAGGGTGATTGTTAGGGTTAGGGTGAGGGTTAGGATGAGGGATAGCATTAGGATTAGGTTTAGGCTGAGGCCTAGTGTGAGGGTGAGGGTTAGAGTAAGTGTTAAGCCTAGGCTTAGGGTTAGGCTGAGCATGAGGTTGAGGGTGAAGTTTAGGATTAGGGTTTGGCTTAGGCTTAGGGTTAGGCTGAGAGTGAGGGTGAGTGTGAGGGTTAGGTTTAGGTGAGGGTTTGGGTTAAGGTTAGGGTGAGAGTTAAGGTTCGGTTAAGTATAGGGTTAGGGTGAGTGTTAGGTCTAGGATTAGTGTGAGGGTGAGGGCTCGGGTGATGGTGAGGGTTAGGGTTAGTGTTAGGGTAAGTTTTGGCTAGATTTAGGGTTTCAGTTAGGGTTAGGATGAGGCTTAGGGTTATGGTGAGGGTGAGGGTTAGGGTTAGGTTGAGGGTTTGGGTAAAGATTATGGTTAGGGTGAGGGTGAGTGTTAGGATTATGGTGAGGGTTAGGGTTAGGTTTAGGGTTAGGATTAGTGTTATTGTTAGTGTTAGGGTTAGAGTTATGGTGAGGGTGAGTGTGAGGGTTAGGTTTAGTGTTAGGGTGAGGTTTAGGGTTAGGGGTAGGATTAGGGTGAGGGTGAGCGTGAGGTTTAGGGTTAGATTTAGGGTCAGTTGGAGGGTAAGTTCGAGCGTTATTGTTAGGGTTAGTGTTAGGGTTAAGGTTAGGGTGAGGGTTAGGTTGAGGTTTAGGGTTAGGGTTAGGGTTATGATTAGGGTTAGGGTGAGGGTGAGTGTGAGGGTTAGGGTTAGGCTTAGGCTTAGGCTTAGGGTTAGGCTGAGGGTGAGCTTGGGGGTGAGGATTAGGGTTAGAGTGATTGTTAGTGTTCGAGTTAGGGTGTTAGGGTTAGAATGAGGGTTAGGGTTAGGCTTAGGGTTAGGGTGAAGGCTAGGGTCAGGGTGAGGGTTATGGTAAGGGTAAGGGTAAGGCTTAGGCTTGGGGTTAGGCTGACCATGAGGTTTAGGGTGAGGGTTAGGGTTAGGGATAAGTTGAGGTTTAGTGTTAGGGTTAGGGTTAGAGTTAGGGTTAGGGTCAGGGTGAGGTTTAGGTGTAGGGTTAGGGTCAGGGTGAGGGTTAGGGTTCGGGTGAGGGTTAGGGTGGGGGTGACGGTAAGCGTAAAGGTGAGGGTTAGGCTGAGGTTGAGTGTTATATTAAGGGTGAGGGTTATGTTTAAGATGAGGGTTAAGGTTAAGGTTAGGGTGATGGTGTGGGTTAGATTAAGGATTATTGTTATGATTAGTGTGAGGTTTAGGTTGAGGACGAGGGTTAGGGTTAGGGTGAGGGGTAGGGTGAGGATGAGGATGAGGTTTATATTGAGGACTAGTGTTAGGGTTAGTGTGAGGTTTAGGGTGAGGATGAGGTTTAGGGTTAGGGTTAGGTTTAGGATTAATGTTAAGGTTAGGCTTATGTTGAGGGTTAGGGTGGGGGTGAGGCTTAGGGTTAGTGGTAGGATTAAGATTAGGATTAGGGTTTGGGTTAGGGTTAGGGTGAGGGTTAGGTTGACGGTTGGGGTTAGGGTTAGTGTCAGGGTTAGGGTTAAGGTTAGGGTGAGGGTTAGTTTGAGGCTGAGCTTTAGGGCTAGGGTTATGGGAAGGGTTAGGATGAGGGTTAGGGTTAGGATTAGGGTTAGGGTGAGGGCTAGGTTGAGGGTGAGGTTTAGTTTTCGGATTAGGGTGAGGTTTAGGGTTAGGGTTAGAGTTAGGGTAAGGTTGAGGTTTAGGTTTAGTTAGGGTAAGGGTGATGCTGAGGTTGAGGGTTAGGTTTAGGGTTAGGGTTAGATTTAGGGATAGGGTGATTGTTAGGTTTGTGGTGATGGTGAGGGTGAGGGTTAGGCTTAGGCTTATGGTTAGGATTAGGATTATGGTAAGTTTAGGGTGATTGTGATGGTTAGGGTTAGGCTTAGGCTTAGGCTTAGGGTTAGTTTGAGAGTGAGGCTGAGGGTGAGCGTTAGGGTTAGGGTGAGGGTTAGGGTTAGGATTAGGGTTAGGGTGACGGCTAGGGTGAGGTTGAGTGTTAGTGTTAGTGTTAGGGAAAGGTTTAGGGTTAGGGTTAGTTTTTGGGTTAGGGTTATGATGAGGGTTAGGGTTACAGTGAGGGTGAGGGTTAGGTTTAGTTTGAGGTTTAGGGTTAAGATTATGGTTAGGGTGAGGGTGAGTTTTAGGATTAGGGTTAGGGTTAGGGTTAGGTTTAGGGTTAGGATTAGTGTTATTGTTAGGGTTAGGGTTAGAGTTATGGTGAGGGGGAGGGGGAGGGGGAGGGGGAGGGTTAGGGTTAGGATTAGGGTGAGGTTTAGGGTTAGGTTTAGGGTTAGGGTTAGGGTGAGGGTGAGGTTTAGGGTTAGAGTTAGGGTTAGGGTAAGCCTGAGGTTGAGGGTTAGGGTTAGGGTTAGTGTTAGAGTTAGGGTTACGATGAGGGTTAGGTGGAGTGTGAGGCTTAGGGTTATTATTAGGAATAAGATTAGGGTAAGGATTAGTGTGTGTGTGATGGTTAGGGTTAGGTTTAGGTTTAGGGTTAGGGTTAGGATGAACGTGAGGGTTCAGTTTAAGTTTGGGTTAGGGTGAGGGTTAGGGTTAGGGTTACAGTGAGCATGAGGGTTAGGGTTAGTTTGAGGGTTAGTCTAGGCTTAGGATTAGGGTGATGGTTAAGGTTAGGCTTAGGGTGAGGGTGAGGATGAGGATTAGGGTTAGGATTAGGGTTAGGGTGAGGGCTAGGGTTAGAGTGAATATTAGGGTTAGTGTTTGGGTGAGGTTTAGGTGTAGGGTTAGGGTTAGGGTGAGAGTTAGGATGAGGAATAGGGTTACAGTGAGGGTGAGGGTTAGGGTAATGGTGAGGGTTAAGATTAGAATTTGGGTTGTGTTGAGGGTGAATTTTAGGGTTAAATTTAGTGTTAGGGGGAAGGTTAGGACGAAGGTTAGGGTTAGTGTTAGGGATAAGGTAAGGGTGAGGGTTAGGTTGAGGTTTAGGGTTAGGGTTAGGTCTAGGGTTAGGGTAAGGGTGAGGGTATGTGAGGGTTAGGGTTAAGCTTAGAGTTAGGGTAGGTATGAGAGTGAGGGTGCGGGTGAGGATTAGGGTTAGGGTGATGGTTAGGGTTAGGCTTAGGGTGAGGGTTAGGATGAGGGATAGGGTTAGAATTAGGGTTCACGTGAGGGCTAGGATGAGGATGAGGTCAAGAGTAAGGGTTAGGCTTAGGCTTAGGTTTAGGCTGAACGTGAGTTTGAGGGTGAAGGTAGGGTTAGGGTGAAGGTTAGGTTTACAGTTTTGGTGAGGGTTAGGGTTAGTGTGAGGGTTCGTGTTAGTGTTAGGGTTAGTTTTAGGGTGAGGGTACGTGTTGGGGTGAGAGTTAATGTTAGGGTGAGTTTTATGTTTAGGGTGAGGGTTAGGGTTAGGGTTAGGGTTATTGTTTAGGTTAGGGTTCGGTTAAGTTTAGGGTTAGGAAGAGGGCTAGGTTTAGGGTTAGGGTTAGGGTGAGGTTTAGGGTTAGGCTTAGGGTTAGGGTGAGGCTGAGGGTTTGGGTTAGGGTTAGGGTTACGGTGAGGGTGAAGGTGAGGTTTAGGGTTAGGGTGAGGTTTAGGGTTATGGTTAGGGTTAGTGTGAGGGTGAGGGTGAGGTTTAGGGTTAGAGTAAGGGTTAGGGTTAGGGTAAGGGTGAGGGTTATGGTTAGGGTTAGTGTAAGGTTTAGGGTGAATGTTAGGATGAGGGTTAAGTTTATGGTTTTGTGAGGTTTAGTGTTCGGGTGAGGGTGAGGGTTAGAGTTAGGTTTAGGGTGAGGTTTAGGATTAGGATTAGGGTTAGGATTAGGGTTAGGTTGAGGGCTAGGGTGAGGGTGAGGTTTAGGGTTAGTTTTTTTGTGAGGTTAGGGTGAGGGTGAGGGTTAGGATGAGGGTGAGGGTTACAGTGAGGGTGAGGGTTAGGGTTAGGGTGAGGGTTAGGCTTAGGATTTGGGTTAGGGTGATGGTGAGTTTTAGGGTTAGATTTAGGGTTAGATTTAGGGTTAGGGGGAGGTTTAGGTCGAAGATTAGGGTTAGGATTAGTGTTAGGGTTAAGGTTAGGTTGAGGGTTAGGTTGACGTTTAGGGTTAGGGTTAGGGTTAGGGTTAGGATTAGGATTAGGGTTAGGGTATGTGAGGGTTAGGGTTAGGTTTAGGGTGAGAGTTAGGGTTCGGTTAAGTTTAGGGTTAGGGTGAATGTTACGGTAAAGGTTACAGTGAGGATGAGGGATAGGGTTAGGTTGAGGGCTAGGGTTAGGATTAGGGTTAGGGTGAGGGTGAGGGTGAGGGTTAGTGTTAGTGTTAGGGTGAGGCTTAGGATGAGGTTTAGGGTTAGGATTAGGGTTAGGGTGAGGGTTAGGTTTAGTGTGAGGTTTAGGGTTAGGGTTAGGGTGAGATTTAGTGTTAGGTTTAGGGTTAGGGTTAGGGTGAGGGTGAGGTTTAAGGTTAGAGTTAAAATAGGGTGAGGCTGAGGGTGAGGGTTAGTGTTAGAGTCAGTGTTAGAGTTTGGGTTATGGTGAGGGTTAGGATGAGGATTAGGGTAAGGATTAGGGTTAGGGTGAGGGCTAGTTTGAGTGTGAGGATTAGAGTTAGTGTTTGAGTGAGGTTTAGGTTTGGGTTAGGATTAAGGTTTGGATGAGGGGGAGGTGTAGGATTAGATTTAGGGTTAGATGTAGGGTTAGGTTGAGCGTTAATGTTAGGGTTAGTGTGAGGGTTAAGGTTAGGGTTAGGTTTAGGTTGAGGATTAGTGTGATGGGTAGAGTGAAATTTAGGGTTTAGGATGAGGTTTAGGGTTAGGGTTAGGGTTAGGATTAATGTTAGGGTTAGGCTTAACTTGAGGGTTTGGGATAGGGTGAGATTTAGGGTTAGGGTTAGGATTAGGATTAGGGTTAGGGTTAGGGTGAGCGATGCGATGATGGTTAGGTTTAGGGATAGGGTTAGGCTTAGTGTTAGGCTGAGGGTGAGGGTGAGGGTGAGGGTTACGGTTAGGGTGAGGGTTAGGTTTAGGGTTAGGTTGAGAGTTAGGGTTCAGGTTAAGTTTAGGGTTAAGTGAGGGTTAGTGTAACGGTTACAGTGAGGGTGAGGGTTCGGGTTAGAATGAGGGTTAGGGTTAGGGTTAGGGTGAGGGTGAGGGTGAGTTTTAGGGTTAGTGTTAGGATGGGGGTTGGGGTTAGGATTAGGGTTAGAGTGAGGGCTAGGTTGAGGGTGAGGTTTAGGGTTAGGATTAGGGTGAGGTTTAGGGTTAGGTTTAGGGTTAGGGTAGCCTGAGGTTGAGGGTTAGGGTTAGGGTTAGTGTTAGAGTTAGGGTTACGATGAGGGTTAGGGTGATTGTGAGGGTTAGGGTTATTTTTAAGAATAGGATTTGGGTAAGGGTTAGTATGAGTGTGAGGGTTAGGGTTATGTTTAGGTTTACCCTTAGGGTTAGGCTGAGGGTGAAGGTGAGGGTAAGGGTTAGGGTTAGGGTGAGAGTTAGGGGTATCGTTAGGGTGAGGGTTAGGGTTCGGTTTAAGTTTAGGGTTAGGGTGAGGGTTAGGGTTAGGTTTACAGTGAGCATGAGGGATAGGGTTAGGTTGAGGGTTAGGGTAGGTTTAGGATTAGGGTGAGGGTTAGGGTTAGGCTAAGGGTGATGTTTAGGATGAGGATTAGCGTTAGGGTTAGGGTTAGGGTGAGGGCTAGGGTGAGGGTGATGGTTAGGGTTAGTGTTTGGGTGATGTTTAGGTTTAGGTTTAGGGTTAGGGTGAGGGTTTTGAGCGTTAGGGTTACAGTGAGGTTGAGGGTTAGGGTAAGGATTAGGGTTAGGTTTAGGATTTGAGTTGTTGTGAGGGTGAGTTTTAGGGTTAGATTTAGTGTTAGGGCGAAGGTTAGGTCGAGGGTTAGGCTTAGTGTTAGGGATAAGTTTAGGGTGACGGTTAGGTTGAGGTTTAGGGTTAGGGTTAGCGTAAGGGTGAGAGTATGTAATGGTTATGGTTAAGCTTAGGGTTAGGGTTAGGCTGAGGGTGAGGGTGCAGGTGAGGATTAGGGTTAGGGTGATGGTTAGGGTTAGGCTTATGGTTAGGGTTAGGATGAGGGATAGGGTTAGGATTAGGGTTAGGGTGAGGGCTAGGTTGAGGGTGATTGTTAGAGTAAGGGTTTGGCTTAGGCTTAGGTTTAGGCTGAGTGTGAGTTTGAGGGTGAAGATAGGGTTAGGTTGATGTTTAGGTTTAGGGTTAGGGTGAGGGTTACGGTTAGTGTGAGGGTTAGTGTTAGGGTTAGGGTTAGTGTTAGGGTTAGGTTACGGTTAGGTGAGGGTGAGGGTAAGGGTTAGGGTTAGGGTTAGGGTGAGGTTTAGGTTTATGGTTAGGGTTAGGGTGAGACTGAGGGTTTGGGTTAGGGTTAGAGTTCGTGTTATTATTTGGGTTATGGTTAGTGTTATGTTGAGGTTGACTGTGAGGGTTAGGGTTATGGTGATTTTTAGGGTTATGGTTAGGGTTAGCGTGAGGGTGAGGGTGAGGTTTAGGGTTAGAGTAAGGGTTAGGGTGATGGTTAGGGTGAGGGTTAGGGTTAGGGTTAGTGTAAGGGTTTTGGTGAGGATTAGGATGAGTGTTAAGTTTAGGGTTTGGGTGAGGTTTAGGGTTTGGGTTACAGTGAGGGTTAGGATTAGAGTTCGTGTTATTATTTGGGTTAGGGTTAGTGTTATGTTGAGGGTGACTGTGAGGGTTAGGGTTATGGTGATTTTTAGGGTTAGGTTGAGGGTTAAGATGAGGATTAGGGTTAGGATTAGGGGTAGGGTGAGGGTGAGGGTTAGGGTTAGTGTTTGGGTGAGGTTTAGGGTTAGGGTTAGGGTTAGGGTGAGGGTTAGTATGAGGGTGAGGGTTACAGTGAGTGTGAGGGTTAGGGTTAGGGTGAGGGTTAGGGTTAGTATTTGGGTTAGGGTGATGGTGAGTTTTTTGTTTAGATTTAGGGTTGGGGGAGGGTTAGGTCGAGGGTTAGGGTTAGGATTATTGTTAGGGTTAAGGTTAGGTTGAGGGTTAGGTTGATGTTTAGGGTTAGGGTTAGGATTAGGGTTAGGGTTAGGGTATGTGAGGGTTAGGGTTAGGGTTAGGCTTAGGGTTAGGGTTATGCTGAGGGTGAGGGTGGGGGTGAGGATTATGGTTAGGTTGATGGTTGGGGTTAGGGTTAGGGTGAGGGTTAGCATGAGGGATAGGGTTAGGATTAGGGTTCAGGTGAGGGCTAGCGTGAGGGTGAGGGTTAGAATAAGTTTAGGCTTAGGCTTAGGGTTTGGCTGAGCATGAGCTTGAGGGTGAGGGTTCGGGTTAGGGTGAGGTTTAAGGTTAGGGTGAGGATTAGGATGATGTTTAGGATTAGGGTGAGGTTTAGGGTGAGGATGATGGTGAGGCTAATGATGAGGTTTAGACTGAGGTTGAGGTTTAAAATAAGGGTGGGATTTAGGGTTAGGTTTATGGTTATGATTAGAGTTAGGGTGAGGGTTAGATTGAGGATTTGTGTTAGGGTTAGTGTGAGGTTTAGGGTGAGGTTGAGTTTTAGGGTTAGGGTTAGGGTTAGGATTAATGTTATGGTTAGGGTTAAGGTGAGGATTAGGGTGAGGGTGAGGTTTAGGGTTAGTGTTAGTACTAGGATTAGGGTTAGGGTTAGGGATAGGTTTAGGCTTAATGTTAGGCTGAAGGTGAGGGTGAGGGTGAGGGTTAAGGTAAGGGTGAGTGTTAAGGGTAGGGTTAGGGTGAGAGTTAGGGTTCGGGTTAAGTTTATGGCTAGGCTGAGGGTTAGATTTAGGGTTACAGTGAGCATGAGGGTTAGGGTTAGGTTGAGGGTTAGGATTAGGCTTAGGATTAGGGTGAGGGTTAGGTTTAGGGTTAGGATCAGGGTTAGGATGAGGATTGGGGTTAGGGTTAGGGTTAGGATGAGGGCTAGGGTGAGGGTGAGTTTTAGGGTGAGTGTTTGGGTGATGTTAAGGTTTATGGTTACATTTAGGGTGAGGGTATGTGAGGGTTAGGTTTAGGGTTAGGGTTAGGCTGAGGTTGAGGGTGGGGGTGAGGATCAGCGTTAAGGTGATTGTTAGGGTTAGGGTTAGGGTGAGGGTTACAATGTGGGATAGGTTTAGGATTAGGGTTAGAGTGAGGGCTAGGGTGAGGGTGAGGGTTAGAGTAAGGATTAGGCTTAGGCGTAGGGTTAGGCTGAGCGTGAGGTTGAGTGTGAGGGTTAGGGTTAGGGTGATGGTTAGGTTTATGGTTAGGGTGAAGGTTAGGATGAGGTTTAGGGTTAGGGTGAGGATGATGGGAAGGGTAAAGGTGAGGTTTAGGCTGAGGGTGAGGGTTAAGGTAAGGGTGAGGGTTAGGGTTAGGTTTAAGGTTAGGGTTAGGGTTAGCGTGAGGGTTAGATTGAGGATTAAGGTTAGGGTTAGTGTGAGGTTTAGGGTGAGGATGAGGGTTAGGGTTAGGGTGAGGGTGAGGGTTAGAATTAGGGTTAGGGTGAGAGCTAGGGTAAGGGTGTGGGTTAGAATAAGGGTTAGGGTTAGGGTGAGGTTTTAGATTAGTGGGAGGGTTAGTGTTAGTGTGAGGGTTAGTGTTAGGGTTAGTGTTAGTGTTAGAGTGATGGTAAGGGTTAGGGTGCGGGTTAATGTTAGGGTGAGAGTTATAGTTAGGGAGAGGGTTAGGGTTAGGATTAGGGTGAGGTTCAGTGTTAGGGTTAGTGTTAGAGTTAGGGTTAGAGTGAGGGTGAGGTTTAGGGTTAGAGTTAGGGTAAGGGTGAGGCTGAGGTTGAGGGTTAGTCGTAGGGTTACTGTTAGGGTTAGGGTTAGGTTGAGGGTTTATGTGAGGGTGAGGGTGATGGTGAGTGTTAGGATTAGGTTTAGGACTGGGATTAGGGTAAGGTTTAGGGTGAGTGTGAGGGTTAGGTTTAGGGTTAGGCTCAGGCTTAGGCTTAGGGTTAGGCTGAGAATGAGGGTGATGTTGAGGGTTAGGTTTTGGTTTAGGGTGAGAGTTAGGTTTCGGTTAAGTGTTAATGATAGGGTTAGGGTGAGTGTTAGGATGAGAGTTAGGATTAGGATTAAGGTTAGGTTTAGGGCTAGGGTGAGGGTGAGGGTTACGGTGATGGTTAGGTTAACTGTTAGGGTGAGGGTTAGGATGAGGTTTAGGGTTAGGGTGAGGGTTAGGGTGAGGATGATGGTAAGTGTAAAGGTGAGGTTTAGGCTGAGGGTGAGGATTAAGATACTGGTGAGTGTTAGGGTTAGGTTTAGGGTTAGGGTAAGGGTTAGTGTTAGGGTGAGGGTGAGGTTGAGATTGAGGATTAGAGTTAGGGTTAGTATGAGGTTTAGGGTGAGGATGAGGGTTAGGGTTAGGGTGAGGGTGAGCGTTAGAATTAGGGTTAGGGTGAGGGCTAGGATGAGGGTGAGGATTAGGGTTAGGGTTAGGGTTAGGGTGAGGTTTAGGATTAGGGTGAGGGTTAGGGTTAGTGTGAGGGTTAGTGTTAGGGTGAGGATAAGTGTTAGGTTGCGGGTTAGGGTTAGGGTGCGGGTTATGTTTAGGGTGAGGTTTAGGGTTAGGGTTAGGGTTATTGTTAGGTTTCGGGTTAGGGTTATGGTTACGGTGAGGGTGAGGGTGATGGTTAGAATTACAGTGAGGTTTAGTGTTAGGGTTAGGGTTAGAGTAAGGGTTAGGTTGAGGGTGATGTTTAGTGGTACATTTAGGGTAAGAATGAGGGTTAGGGTTAGGGTACGGGTAAGCGTGGGGGTGATGGTAAGGGTAAAGGTGAGGGTTAGGCTGAGGGTGAGGGTTACCGTAAGTGTTCGTGTTAGGGTTAGTGTGAGGGTTAGTGTTAGTGTTAGGGTGAGGTTGAGGGTTAGATTCAGGATTAGTGTTAGGGTTAGTGTGAGGTTTATGGTGAGGATTAAGGTTAGGTTAGGATGAAGGCTTTGGTGAGGATGAGGGTTAGAGTTTGTGTTAGGGGGAGATTTAGGGTTAGGGTGATATTTAGGGTTAGTTTGAGGGTTAGTGTTAGGGTTAAGGTTAGTGTTAGTGTGAGGGTAAGTGTTAGGGTGAGGGTTAGGTTTAGAGTGAGGGTAATGGTTAGGGTGAGGGATAGGGTTAGGATAAGTGTAAGGGTGAGGGCTAGGCTGAGGGTTAGGGTGAGGGTTAGGGTTAGGGATAGGGTTAGGTTTAGGATTAGGTTTAGGGTGGGGACGAGTGTGAGGGTTAGGATTAGGGTTTGGGTTAGGCTTAGAGTTAAGATGAGGGATAGGTTTAGGGTTTGGGTTAGGGTTAGGGTGAGGCTGAGGATTAGGGTTAGATTTAGGGTTAGGTTTAGGGTTAGTGTTAGTGTTAGGGTTAGTGTTAGTGTTACAGTGAGGGTTGGGGTTAGGGTTAGGCTTCGGCTTAGGCTTAGATTTAGGGTGAGGGTTAGGATGACGATTAGGTTTTTGATTAGGGTTAGGGTGAGGGCTATGTTGAAGTTGAGGTTTAGGGTTAGTGTCAGGGTAAGGTTTAGCTTTAGGGTTAGGGTGAGGGTGAGGGTGAGGTTTGGGTTAGGGTTAGGAGTAGGATTAGGATTAGTGTTAGGGTGAATGTGAGGGTTAAGGTTAGGGTGAGGTTTAGGGTTAGGATTAGGGTGAGTGTGAGGTTTAGGGTTAGGGTTAGGCTTAGAATTAGGCTGAGGGTGAAGGTGTGGGTTAGCGTTAGGTTTAGTGTTAGGGTGAGGTTTAGGGTTTGGGTTAGGGTTAGAGTTTGGGTTAGGGTGAGGCTGAGGTTTAGGGTTAGTGTTAGGGTTAGGGTGAGGCTGAGAATGAGGGTTAGGGTTAGGGTTAGTGTTAGGTTTTGGGTTAGTGTTAGGTTTAGGGTTAGGTTTAGGGGGAGGGTTAGGGTGAGGGTGAGGGTTAAGATTAGGATTAGAGTTAGGGTTAGGGTGAGTGTGAGGGTTAGGGTTAGGTTTAGGGTTATTCTTAGGGTTAGGCTGAGGGTGAGGGTGAGGGTGAGGTTTAGGGTTACGGTGAGGGCTAGGGTGAGGTTGAGGTTTAGGGTTAGTGTTAGGGTGAGGTTTCAGGTTAGGGTTAGGGTGAGTGTGAGGTACAGGGTTATAGTGAAGGTTAAGCTGAGGCTGAGGGTGAGGTTTAGGGTTAGGGTTAGGATTAGGATTAGTGTAAGGGTTAGGGTGAGTGTGAGTGTTTGGGTTAGGTTTAGGCTTAGGCTTACACTGAGGGTGAGGGTTAGGATGAGGGTTAGGGTTAGGATTAGGATTAGGGTGAGGGTTAGGTTAGTTTGAGGTTTAGTGTTAGGGTTAGGGTTATTGTTTGGATTAGTGTTAGGGTGAGGGTGAGGTTTATGGTTAGATTTAGGTTTAGTTGGAGGGTTAGGTCGAGGGTTAGGGTTAGGCTTAGTATTAGGATTAGGATTAGGCTGAGGGTGAGTTTGAGGTTTAGGGTTAGGGTTAGGGTTAGGTTTAGGATTAGGCTGAGGGTGAGGGTGGGGGTGAGGATTAGGGTTAGGGTGATGGTTATGGTTAGGGTTATGGTGAGGGTTAGTGTTAGTGTTAGGGTTAGAGTTAGGGTTAGGGTGAGGTTGAGGTTTAGGGGTAGAGTTATGGTTAGGGTGAGGGTTAGCGTTACAGTGAGGGTTAGTTTGAGGGTGACGGTAAGGGTAAACTTGAGGGTTAGGCTGAGAGTGAGGGTTACGGTAAGGGTAAGGGTTAGGGTTAGGTTTAGGGTGAGGTTTAGGGTGAGGGTGAGAGTTAGATTGAGTATTAGTGTTAGTGTTAGTGTGAAGTTTAGGGTGAGGATGAGGGTTAGGTTTAGGGTGAGTTCTAGGTAGAGGGTGAGGTTTAGGGTTAGGGTTAGGGTGAGGTTTAGGTATAGATTGATGTTTAGGGTTATTGTGAGGGTTAGTGTTAGTGTTAGGGTTAGTGTTAGGGTGAGGGTCAGTGTTAGGGTGAGGGTTAGGGTTAGGGTAAATGTTAGGGTGAGGGGTAGGGTTAGGGTGAGGGATATGGTTAAGGTGAGGGTTAGGGTTAGGTTTAGGATAATTGTTAGCATTAGGGATAGGGTTCCGGTTATTGTGAGTGAGGGTGAGGGTTAGGTTTAGGGCTAGGATGAGGTTTAGGGATAGGGTTAGGTTGAGTGTGAGGGTTAGGGTTAGGGTTAGGCTTACGATTAGGCTGAGGGTGATGGTTAAGTTTAGGTTGAGGGTTACGGTTATTGGGAGGGTTAGGATGAGGGTTAGGGTTAGGATTAGGGTTAGGGTGGGGGTGAGTGTGTGTGTTAGCATTAGGTTTAGGGTTAGGGTTAGGGTTAGGCTGAGGGTGAGGTTGAGAGTGAGGGCTAGGCTGAGGGTGATTTTTAGGGTTAGGGTTAGGGTGAGGGTTATGGTTAGGGTAAGGGTGAGAGTTAGGGTTCGGTTTAAGTTTAGGGTTAGGTTGAATGTTAAGGTAAGGTTTATGGTGAGGGAGATGGTTAGGGTGAGATTGAGGGTTAGGGTTTGGATTAAGGTTAGGGTGAGGGTGAGGGTGAGGGTTAGGTTTAGTGTTTGGGTGAGGGATAGGTTGAGGGTTAGGGTAAGGATTAGTGTTAGGGTGAGGGCTAGGGTGAGGCTGAGGTTTAGGGTTAGGGTTAGGGTTAGGCTTAGGCTTAGGGTTAGGCTGAGGGTGAGGATGGGGGTGAGGATTATGTTTAGGTTTGATCGTTAGGGTTAGGGTTAAGGAGAGGGTTAGGATGAGGGTTAGGATTAGGATTAGGGTTAGGGTGAGGGCTAGGGTGAGGGAGAGTGTTAGGGTTAGGATGATGGTTAGGTTTATGCTTAGGGCGAGGGTTAGGATGAGGTATAGGTTTAGGGTGAGGTTGAAGGTAAGGGTAAAGGTGAGGTTTAGGCTGACGGTGAGGGATAAGGGTGAGGGTTAGGGTTAGTTTTAGGGTGAGGGTTAAAGTTAGGGTACGTGTTATGTTTAGGGTGAGGGTTAGGGTTAGGTTTAGGGTTATTCTTAGGTTTAGGGTTAGGGTTATGTTTAATGTGAGGGTAAGGGTTAGGTTTAGGGTTACAATAAGGTTTAGTGTTAGGGTTAGGGTTAGAGTTAGGGTTAGGTTGAGGGTGAGGTTTAGGGGTACATTTAGGGTTAGGGTGAGGGTTAGGTTTAGGGTGAGTTTGAGTTAGGTTTAGGGTTCGGGTTAGGTTTATGGTTAGGATTAGTGTTATTGTTATGGATAGAGTTAGGGATAGTGTGAGGGTTAGGGTGAGGGTTAGGGTTAAAGTGAGGTTTATGGTTAGGATGAGGGTTAGGGTTAGGGTGAAGGATAGGGTGAGGGTGAGGGTTAGGGTTAGACTTAGGGTGAGTGTTAGGGTTAGGGTGATGTTTAGGGTTAATGTGAGGGGTAGTGTTAGGGTTAGGGTTAGTGTTGGGGTGAGGGGAAGTCTTACGGAGAGGGTTAGGTTTAGATTGAGGGTTATGGTTAGGGTGAGGGTTAGGGTTAGGATAAGTGTAAGGGTGAGGTCTAGGCTGAGGGTTAGGGTGAGGGTTAGGGTTAGGGATAGGGTTAGGTTTAGGATTAGGGTTAGGGTGAGTTTGAATGTGAGGGTTAGGATTAGGTTTAAAGTTAGGCTTAGAGTTATTATGAGGGTTAGGGTTAGGGTTTGGGTTAGGGTGTCGGTGAGGCTGAGGATTAGGGTTAGGTTTAGTGTTAGTTTTAGGGTTAGCTTTAGGGTTAGTGTTAGTGTTAGGGTTAGTGTTAGGGTTAGAATGAGTTTTGGGGTTAGGGTTAGGATTAGAGTTAGGCTTAGAGTTAGGGTGAGAGTTAGGATGAGGATTAGGTTTACCAGTAGATTTAGGGTGAGGGCTAGGGTGAAGGTGAGGATTAGGGTTAGTTTTAGGGTAAAGTTTAGGGTTAGGGTTAGGGTTAGGGTGTTGGTTACGATGAGGGTTAGGGTTACGGTGAGGGTGAGGGTTAGGTTTAGGGTGAGGGTTAGGGTTAGGTTTGGGGTGAGGGTGAGGGTGAGTGTTAGGGTTAGGGTGAGGTTTAGGGTTAGGGTTAGGTCTAGGATTAGTGTTATGGTGAGGGTTAGGTTTATGGTTAGACTTAGGTTTAGTTGGAGGGTTAGGTGGAGGGTTAGGGTTAGGGTAAGTATTAGGGTTAAGGTTAGGTTGAGGTTTATGTTGAGGTTTAGGGTTAGGGTTAGGTTAGGGTTAGGATGAGGGTGAGTGTGAGGTTTAGGTTTAGGGTTAGGCTTAGGCTCAGGGTTAGGATGAGGGTGAGGGTGGTGGTGAGTATTAGGGTTAGGGTGATGGTTAAGCTTAGGGTTAGGGTGTGGGTTATTGTTAGGGTTAGTGTTAGAGTTAGGGTTAGGGTGAGTGTGAGGTTTTGGCGTAGAGTTAGGGTTAGGGTGAGTGTTAGAGGTAGAGTGAGGGTTAGGGTGAGATTGACGATACGTGTAAAGGTGAGGGTTAGGCTGAGGGGGAGGGTAATGGTAAGGGTGAGGGATAGGGTGAGGGTGAGGTTTAGGGTTAGTGTTCGATTTAGGGATAGGTTGAAGGTGAGGGTGAGGCTTAGGGTTAGGATTAGGTTTAGGGTAAGGGTTAGGGTGAGTGTGAGCGTTAGGGTTAGGGTTAGGCTTAGGGTAAGGCTGAGGGTGAGGGTGAGGTTGAGGGTTAGGGTTAGGGTGAGGGTTAGGTTTAGGGTGAGGCTGAGAGTTAGGTATAGGTTGAGGGTGAGGGTTAGATTGAGGATTAGTGTTTGGGTTAGTGTGCAGTTTAGGGTGAGAATGAGGGTTAGGGTTAGGGCGAGGTTTAGGGAGAGGTTGAGGTTTAGGGTTAGTGTTAGGGTGAGGTTTAGGGTTAGGGTGATGGTTAGGGTTAGTGTGCGGTTTAGTGTTATGGTTAGGGTTAGTGTTAGGGTGAGGTTAAGCGTTATGGTGAGGGTTAGGGTTAGGGTGAGTGTTATGTTTAGGGTTCGGGTTAGGGTTATTTTAGCTTTAGGGTTAGGGTTAAGGTTATGGTGAGGGTTAGGATTAAGGTTAGGGCTAGGATGAGGTTTAGGGATAGGGTTACGGTTAGGGTTAGGGTCAGGGTTAGGTTTAGTGTTAGAGTTAGAATTAGGGTGAGGCTGAGTGTGAGGGTTAGTGTTAGGATTAATGTTAGGGTTAGGCTTAAGGTGAGGGTTAGGTTGAGGGTGAGGTTTGGGTTTAGGCTTAGGAGTAGGATTAGTGTTAGTCTGAGGTTGAGGGTGAGGGTGAGGGTTAGGGTGAGGTTTACGGTTAGGTTTAGGGTGAGTGTGAGGGTTAGGGTTAGGGTTTGGCTTGGATTAGAATGAGGGTGAGGGTGTGGGTTAGTGTTAGGGTTAGTGTTAGTGTGAGGTTTAAGGTTTGGGTTAGGGTTAGAGTTAGGGTTAGAATGAGGGTGAGGTTTAGGTTTAGAGTTAGGGTTAGGGTGATATTTAGGTTGAGGGTAAAGCTAAGGGTTAGTTTTAGGGTTAGGGTTAGGGTGATAGTTAGGGGGAGGGTTAGGGTTAGGGTTAGGGTTAGGGACAGGATCAGGGTTAGAGTGAGGGTGAGTGTGTGTGTTAGTTTTAGGTTTAGGGTTAGGCTTAGGGTTAGGCTGAGGGTGAGGTTGAGGGTGAGGGTTAGGTTTAGGGGGAGGGTTAGTATGAGGGTTAGGGTTAGGATTAGGGTTAGGGTAAGGGCAAGGGTGATTGTGAGTGTGAGGTTTAAGGTTAGGGTTAGGGTTAGGTTTACTGTGAGTTTGAGGTTTAGGGTTAGAGTTAGGGTTAGGGTGAGACTGAGGTTGAGGTTTAGGGTTAGGGGTATTGTTAGGTTTAGGGTTAGGTGTAGGGTGAGCGTTAGGGTGAGTGTGAGGGATAGGGTTAGGATTAGGTTTATGGTTAGGGTGAGTGTGAGGGTTAGTGTTAGGTTTAGTGTTAGGCTTAGGTTTAGGCTGAGGTTGAGGGTGAGTTTGAGGGTTAGGGTTAGGGTGAGGGTTAGGGTTAGGGTTATGGGTGGGGTTAGGATGAGGGTTAGGGTTAGGATTAGGGTTAGGGTGAGGGCTAGGGTGAGGTTGAGGTTTAGGGTTAGTGTTAGGGTGAGGTTTAGGTTTAGGGTTAGGGTTAGGGTTAAGGTGAGTGTGAGGTATAGGGTTAGAGTTAGGGTAAAGTTGAGGCTGAGGGTGAGGCTTAGGGTTAGGGTTAGGATTAGGATTAGGGTAACGGTTAGGTTGAGTGTGATGGTTAGGTTTAGGGTTAGGCTTAGGTTTACACTGAGGGTGAGGGTGAGGGTGAAGGTTAGGGTTAGGATTAGGGTTAGGATGAGGGTGATTGAGGGTGTTAGGTTTAGTTTTAGGTTTAGGCTTAGGCTTAGGCTGAGGTTGCGGGTGAGTTTGAGGGTCAGGGTTAGGGTGAGGGGTAGGGTTAGGGTTATGGGGAGGGTTAGGATGAGGTTTAGGGTTAGGGTTAGTGTTAGGATTAAGGTGAGTGTGAGGTATAGGGTTAGAATTAGGTTAATGGTGAGGCTGAGGGTGAGGCTTAGGGTTAGGGTTAGGATTAGGATTAGGGTAAGGGTTAGGGTGAGTGTGATGGTTAGGGTTAGGGTTAGGCTTATTTTTACACTGAGGGTGAGGGTGAGGGTGAAGGTTAGGGTTAGGATTAGGGTTAGGGTGAGGGTGAGTGAGTGTGTTCGGTTTAGTTTTAGGTTTAGGCTAAGGTTTAGGCTAAGGGTGAGGTTGAGTTTGAGGGTTAGGTTTAGGGTGAAGTTTAGGGTAAGGGTTAGGGGGAGGGTTAGGTATAGGATTAGGCTTAGGATGAGAGTGAGGCTGAGGGTTAGGGTTAGTGTTAGGGTTAGGGTTAGGGTGAGAGTTATGGGGAGTGTAGGGGTTAGAGTTAGGATTAGGGTCAGGGTGAGGGTGCGTTTGTGTGTTAGGGTTAGGTTTAGAGTTAGGCTTAGGGTTAGGCTGAGGGTGAGGTTGAGGGTGAGGGTTATGGTTATGGTGAGGGTTATTTTTATGGTTAGGGTGAGGGTTAGGATGAGGTTTAGGGTTAGGGTGAGGGTTAAGGTGAGGATGATGGTAACGGTAAAGGTGAGGTTTAGGCTGAGGGTGAGGGTTAAGATAAGGGTGAGGGTTAGGATTTGGTTTAGGTTTAGGGTGAGGACTAGATTGAGGATTAGGGTTAGCGTTCATGTGAGGTTTAGAGTGAGGATGAGGGTTAGTGTTAGGGTTAGGGACAGGATCAGGGTTAGAGTGAGGGTGAATGTGTGTGTTAGTTTTAGGTTTAGGGTTAGGCTTAGGGTTAGGCTGAGGGTGAGGTTGAGGGTGAGGGTGAGGGTTACGGTGAGGGTTAGAGTAAGGTTTAGGGGGAGGGTTAGGATGAGGCTTAGGTTTAGGATTAGGGTTAGGGTGAGAGCTAGGGTGAGGGTGAGGTTTAGGTTTAGGGTTAGGGTGAGGGTTATGGTTAGGGTGAGGGTTAGGATTAGGGTTAAGTTTATTGTTAGGGTTCTGTTTAAGTTTACGGTTATGGTGCGGGTGAGGGTGAGGGTTAGGGTTAGGGTTAGGGTGAGATTTAGTGTGAGGGTGAGGTTTAGGGTTAGAGTTAGGGTTAGGGTGAGGGTTAGGTTGAGGGTTAGGGTTAGGGTTAGTGTTAGTTTTAGGGTTAAGGTGAGAGTTAGGGGGAGGTTTAGGGTTAGGGTTAGGATGAGGATTAGGATTAGGGTTAGGGTGAGGGTGAGTGTGTGTGTTAGGGGTAGGTTTAGGGTTAGGCTTAGTGTTAGGCTGAGGGTGAGGTTGAGTGTGAGGGTTAGGGTTAGAGTGAGGGTTAAGTTTAGGTTTAGGAGGATGGTTAGGATGAGGGTTAGGTTTAGGATTATAGTTAGGGTGAGTGCTAGGGTGAGGATGAAATTTAGCGTTAGGGTTAGGGTGAGTGTTAGGGTTAGGTTTAGGGTGAGAGTTAGGTTTCGGGTTAAGTTTAGGGTTAGGGTGCGTGTCAGGGAAAGAGTTACTGTGAGGGTGAGTGTTAGGATTAGGTTGAGGCTTAGGGTTAGGATGAGGGTTAGGGTGAGGGTGATGGTGAGGGTTAGGATTAGGTTTAGGGTGAGGGTTATAATGAGGGTTAGGGTTTGGATTAGGGTTAGAGTGAGGGCTAGGGTGAGGGTGACGATTATGGTAAGGTTTAGGCTTAGGCTTAGGGTTAGGCTGAGGGTGAGGTTGAGGTTGAGGGTTAGGGTTAGGGTGAGGGTTAGGTTTATGGTTAGGGTGAGGGTTACGATGAGGTTTAGAGCTAGGGGGAGGTTTAGGGTGAGGATGATAGTAAGGGTAAAGGTGAGGTTTAGGCTGAGGATGAGGATTAAGGTAATGGTGAGTGTTAGGGTTAGGTTTAGGGTTAGGGTAAGGGTTAGGATTAGGGTTAGGGTGAGAGTTAAATTGAGGTTTAGGGTTAGCGTTAGTGTGAGGTTTAGGGTGAGGATGAGGGATAGGGTTAGGGTTAAGGTTAGGGTTAGGGTGAGCGTGAGGTTTTGGGGTGGAATTAGGGTTAGGGTGAGGATTAGGGTGAGGGTTAGGTTTAGGGTAAGGTTTAGCATGGGGTTGATGGTAAGGGTAAACGTGAGGTTTAGGCTGAGGGTGAGGGTTACAGTGGGGTGAGGGTTAGGGTTAGAGGGAGGGTTAGGGTTAGGGGAAAGGTGTGGGTGAGGGTTAGCTTGAGGATTAGTGTTAGGGTTAATGTGAGGTTTAGGGTGAGGATGAGGATTAGGGTTATTGTGAGGGCTAGGGTGAAGGTGAGGGTTAGGTTTAGGTTTAGGGTGAGGTTTAGTTTTAGGGTGATGTTTAGGGTTAGTGTGAGGGTTAGTGTTAGGATTAGTGTTAGTGTTAGGGTGAGGGTAAGTGTCAGGGTGAGGGTTAGGGTTACGGTGAGGTTAGGGTTAGGTTGAGGATTAGGGTTAGTGTTAGGGTTATTGTTAGGGTTAGGGTTAGGGTTAGGATTACAGTGAGGGTGAGGGTGAGGTTTAGGATTAGTGTTAGGATGAGGTTTAGTTTTAGGGTAAGGGTTAGAGTTAGGGTTAGTGTGAGAGTGAGGTTTAGGGTTAGAGCTAGGGTTAGCGTTATGTTGAATGTTTTGGTTAGATTTAGGCTCAGCCTTAGGCTTAGGCCAAGCATGAGGGTGAGGGTTATGTTTAGGGTTAGGGTGAGGTTTAGGGTTAGGGTTAGGGTGAGGGTTAGGATGAGGTTTTTTGGTTAGGATTAATGTTAGGGTGAGGGTTAGGGTGAGGTTTAAGTTTAGGGATATGGTTAGGTTTAGGGTTAGGGTTAGGTTGAGGGTGAGTGTGAGGGTCAGGGTTATGGTTAGGCTTAGGGTTAGGGTGAGGGTTTGGGTTAGGGATTTGGTTAGGGTGAGGGTGAGGCTGAGGATTAGGGTTAGGTTTATGGTTAGGTTTAGGGTTAGGTTACGGTTAGGGTTAGGGTCTCAGTTAGGTTTAGGGTTAGGTTTAGGCTTAGGGTTAGGCTTAGGATTCGGCTGAGGGTGAGGATGGGGTTGAGGATTAGGGTTAGGTTTAGTATTAGGGTTATTGTTTGTGTTATGTTTAGGGTTAAGTTGGAGCTGAGGGTGATTCTGAAGGTGAGGGTTATGGTTATGGTTATGGTTAGGGTTAGGGTTAGTGTTAGGTTTAGGGTTAGGTTCAGAGTTATGGTGAGATTGAGGGTGAGGGTGAGGGTTAGGGTTAGGGTGAGATTTAGGGTGAGGTTTAGGGTTAGGGTTAGTGTTAGGGTTACGGGGAGGGGGAGGGTTAGGTTGAGGTTTAGGGATAGGGTTAGCTTTAGTATTAGGGGTAGGGTGAGGGTGAGTGTGACAGTTAGGTTGAGGGTGAGGCTTAGGCCTAGGTTTAGGCTGAGGGCGAAGGTGGGGGTGAGGATTAGGGTTAGGGTGATGGTTTGGGTTAGGGGTAGTGTTACTCTTAAGGTTAGGGTTAGAGTTACGGTGAGGGTGAGGGTGGGGGTGTGGAGTAGTGTTAGGGTTAGGGTATGGTTTAGGGTTGGGGTTAGGGTTAGTGTGAGGGTGAGGTTTAGGGTTAGATATAGGGTTATGAGGAGGGTTAGGGTGAGGGTTAAGGATAGGGTTAGTGTTAGAGTTAGGCTGAGGGTGAGGGTTAGTTTGAGGTTTAGGGTTAGGGTTATGGTTGTGGTTAGTGTGAGGGTTAGTTTTACGGTTAGGGTTAGTATTAGGGTGAGGGTAAGTTTTACAGTGAGGGTTTGGGTTAGGATGAGGGTTATGGTTAGGGGGAGGGTTAGGATTAGGGTTAGGGTTATTGTTAGGGTTAGGTTTAGGGTTTTGGTTACGGTGAGGTTGAGGGTGACTTTTAGGGTTAGGTTTAGGGTAAGGTTTATGGTTTGGGTTAGGGTTAGTGTGATGGTTAGGATGATGGTGAGGTTTACGGTTAGTGTTAGAGTTAGGGTGAGGGTTAGGGTGAGGTTTAGGGTTAGGGTTAGTGTTAGGGTTAGGGTTAGGGTGAGAGTTAGGTTTAGGGTTAGGGTTAGGGTTAGGGTTAGGGTTAAGTTTAGGGTTAGGTTTATGGTTTCCGTTATGGTGAGGGTCAGTTTTAGGATTAGGGTTAGGGTCAGTGTGAGGTTTAGGGTTAGAATTAGGGTTAGGTTGAGGCTGTAGATTCGGGTTCGGGTTAGGTTTAGGGTTAGGATTAGGATTAGGGTTTGGTTAGGGTGAGTGTGAGGCTTATGGTTAGGGTTATGGTTAGCCTTAGGTTTAAGCTGAGGGTTTGCGTGAGGTTGAGGGTTAGGGTTATTCTGAGGGGTAGGGTTATGGTTACGGTGAGGTTTAGTGTTAGGGTTAGGGTTAGAGTTATGGTTTGGGTGAGGGTGAGGTTTAGGGGTAGAGTTAGTTTTGGGGTGAGGGTTAGGGTGAGTGTGAGTGTTATGGTGAGGGTTAGGGTAGGGGTGACGGTAAGGGCAAACTTGAGGGTTATGCTGAGGGTGAGGGTTACGGTAAGGTTGATGGTTAGGGTTAGGGTGAGTGTTAGGGTTAGGGTTAGGGTGAGAGTTAGGGTTTGGGTTAAGTTTAGGGTTAGAGTGAGGGTTAGGGTAAGGGTTAAGGTGAGGGTGAGGTTTAGGGTTAGGTTGAGGGCTAGGTTGAGGGTGAGGGTTAGGTTTAGGGTTAGGGTAAGCGCTAGGGTGAGGGTTAGGGTGAGGGTTAGGGTTAGGGATTGGGTTAGGTTTAGGATTAGGGTTAGTTTGAGGGTGAGTGTGAGGGTTAGGGTTAGGGTTAGGCTTAGAGTTAGGGTGAGTGTTAGGTTTAGGGTTTGGGTTAGGCTGAGGCTGAGGCTGAGGATTATGGTTAGGTTTAGGGTTAGGGTTAGGCTTAGGGTTAGGCTGAGGCTGAGGGTGGGGGTTAGGATTAGATTTAGAGTTAGGTTAGGCTTACGGTTAGGGTACTTTTTAGTGTTATAGTTAGGGTTAAGTTTGCAGTGATAGTGAGGCTGAAGGTGAGGGTTATGTTTAGAGTTAGCATTAGGGTTAGGGTTAGTGTTATTGTTAGGGTTAGGGTTAGAGTTACGGTGAGTTTGAGGGTGAGGGTGAGGTTAGGGTTAGGGTGAGGTTTAGGCTTAGGGTTTTGGTTAGGGTTAGGGTGAGGGTGATATTTAGGGTTAGAGTTAGGGTTAGGGGGAGGGTTAGGGTGAGGTTTAGGGTTAGGGTTAGTGTTAGGGTTAGGGTGAGGTTGAGGGTTAGTTTGAGGTTTAGGGATAGGGTTAGATTTAGGATTATGGTTAGGGTGAGGGGGAGGGGGAGGGTTAGGGGGAGGGTTTGGCTTAGGCTTATGGTTAGGCTGAGGATGAGGTTGGGGGTGAGGATTAGGGTTAGGGTGACTGTTAGGGTTATTGTTAGGGGGAGGGTTCAGGTGAGGGTTAGGGTTAGGTTTAGTGTTAGGGTTAGGGTAAGGATGAGTTTTAGGGTTCGGGTTAGGGTTAGGGTTAGGGTAGGTGTGAGGTTTAGGGTTTAGCTTAGGGTTAGGGTTAGAAATACGGTGAGGTTGAGGGTGCAGATGAGTGTGAGGTTTAGGGTTAGGTTTAGGGTGAGGCTTACGGTTAGGCATAGGGTTAGGCTAAGGGTGAGGTTGAAGTTTAGGGTTAGGGTGACTGTTAGAGTTAGGGTTATGTGGAGGGTTAGGATGAGGGTTAATGTTTGGATTAGGGTTAGGGTGATAGCTAGTTTGACGGTGAGGTTTAGGGTTAGGTTAGGGTGAGGTTTAGGGTTTGGGTTCGGGTTAGGATTAAGGTGAGGTTAAGGTTTAGGGTTAGAGTTAGGGTTAAGGTGAGGCTGAGGGTGAGGGTTAGGGTTAGGGTTAGGATTAGGATTAGGGTAAGGGTTATGGTGAGTGTGAGTGTTAGGGTTAGGCTTAGGCTTTGGCTTAGGGTTACACTGAGGGTGAGGGTGAGGTTTAGGTTTAGGATGAGAGTTAGGGTTCAGGTTAAGTTTAGGGTTAGGTTGAGGGTTAGGGTTAGGTTTACGTTGAGTGTGAGGGTTAGAGTTAGGTTGAGGGTTAGGGTTAGGGTGAGGTTTAGGGTTAGGGTTAGGGTGAGGGTTAGGATGAGGATTAGGCTTAGAGTTAGGGTGGGGGTTAGGATGAGGGTAAGAGTTAAGGTAAAGGTGAGGGTTAGGGTTAGGTTGAAGTTTAGGGTTAGGTTTAGGGTTAGGGTGATGGTTATAGTTAAGGTTAGGGTGAGGGTTAGGATAAGGATTAGGTTTAGGATTAGGGTTAGGGTGGGGGCTAGTGTGAGGGTGAGGGTTAGGGTTAGTGTTAGGGTCAGGTTTAGGGTTAGGGTTAGAAATACGGTGAGGTTGAGGGTGCAGATGAGTGTGAGGTTTAGGGTTAGGTTTAGGGTGAGGCTTACGGTTAGGCATAGGGTTAGGCTAAGGGTGAGGTTGAAGTTTAGGGTTAGGGTGACTGTTAGAGTTAGGGTTATGTGGAGGGTTAGGATGAAGGTTAATGTTTGGATTAGGGTTAGGGTGATAGCTAGTTTGACGGTGAGGTTTAGGGTTAGGTTAGGGTGAGGTTTAGGGTTTGGGTTCGGGTTAGGATTAAGGTGAGGTTAAGGTTTAGGGTTAGAGTTAGGGTTAAGGTGAGGCTGAGGGTGAGGGTTAGGGTTAGGGTTAGGATTAGGATTAGGGTAAGGGTTAGGGTGAGTGTGAGTGTTAGGGTTAGGCTTAGGCTTAGGCTTAGGGTTACACTGAGGGTGAGGGTGAGGTTTAGGTTTAGGATGAGAGTTAGGGTTCAGGTTAAGTTTAGGGTTAGGTTGAGGGTTAGGGTTAGGTTTACGTTGAGTGTGAGGGTTAGAGTTAGGTTGAGGGTTAGGGTTAGGGTGAGGTTTAGGGTTAGGGTTAGGGTGAGGGTTAGGATGAGGATTAGGCTTAGAGTTAGGGTGGGGGTTAGGATGAGGGTAAGGGTTAAGGTAAAGGTGAGGGTTAGGGTTAGGTTGAAGTTTAGGGTTAGGTTTAGGGTTAGGGTGATGGTTATAGTTAAGGTTAGGGTGAGGGTTAGGATAAGGATTAGGTTTAGGATTAGGGTTAGGATGAGGGCTAGTGTGAGGGTGAGGGTTAGGGTTAGTGTTAGGGTCAGGTTTAGGGTTAGGGTTACGTTTAGTTTGAGGGTTAGGATGAGGGTTAGGGTTACGGTAAGGGTGAGGGTTAGGGTTAGGGTGAGGGTGAGGGTTAGGGTTAGGTTTAGGGTTAGGGTGAGGGTGAGGGTTAGGATTCAGTTTAGGGTTAGGGTTATTTTTAGGGTTACATTTAGGTAAGGGTGAGGGTTAGGGTTAGGGTTAAGTTGAGGTTTTTAGTGTTAGGATTAGGGTTAGAGTTAGGGTTAGGGTGAGGGTAGGGTTAGTGTTACTGTGAGGTTTAGTGTTTGGGTTACGCTATGGGTTAAGGTGAGGGCTGTGGTTAGCGTGAGGGTTAGGATTAGGGTTAGTGTTTTTATTTGTGTTAGGTTTTGGGTTAAGGTAACGTTGAGGGTAAGGGTGAGCGTTAGGGTTTAGGGTTAGGTTGAGTTTTAGGTTTTGGGTTAGGGTTAGAGTTAGGGTTAGGGTGAGGTTGAGTTTTAGAGTTAGAGTTAGGGTTAGGGTGAGGGTTAGGTTGAGGGCTTGGGTTAGGGTTAGTGTTAGGGTTAGAGTTAAGGTTAGGGTGAGAGTTAGGTTGAGGGTGAGGTTCAGGGTTAGGGTTATGGGATGGTTTAGGATGAGGTTTAAGGTTAGAATTAGGGTTAGGGTGAGTCCTAGGTTGAGGGTGAGGTTTAGTGTTAGGTTTAGGGTGAGGTTTAGGTTTAGGGTTAGGTTACGGTAAGGGTGAGGTTTAGGTTTAGAGTTAGGTTAAGGGTGAGGCTGAGGTTGAGGGTTAGGGTTAGTGTTAGAGTTAGTTTTAGGGTGAGGGTTAGGATTAGGATGAGGATGAGGGTGAGGATTAGGCTTAGGTTTAGGATTCGGATTAGGGTAAGGGTTAAGGTCAGTGTGATCGTTAGGGTTAGGGTTTGGCTTAGGCTTAGGTTTAGGCTGAGAGTGAGGGTGAGGGTGAGGGTTAGGGTTAGGGTGAAAGTTAGGGTTAGGGTTAGGGTGAGAGTTAGGGTTCGATTATGTTTAGGGGTAGGGTGAGGGTTAGGGTTAGGATTAGGGTTAGAATGAGGGCTAGGGTGAGGGTGAGGGTTAGGGTTAGTGTTAGGATAAGGTTTAGGGTTAGGGTTAGGATTTGGGTTAGGGTTAGGTGAGGGTTAGGGTTACTGTGAGGGTGAGGGTTAGGGTTAGGTTGAGGGTTAGGGTTAAGATTATGGTTAGGGTGAGGGTATGTGTTAGGTTTAGGTTTAGGGTTAGGGTTCGCTTTAGGGTTAGGATTAGTGTTATTGTTAGGGTTAGGGTTAGAGTTATGGTGAGGGTGAGGGTGAGGTTGAGGGTGAGTTTTAGGGTTAGAGTGAGGTTTAGGGTTAGGGTTAGGATTAGGGTTAGGATGAGGGGGCAGTTTAGGGTTAGATTTAGGGTTAGTTTTAGGGTTAGGTCGAGTGTTAATGTTACGGTTAGTGTTAGGATTAAGGTTATGGTGAGGTTTCGGTTGAGGATTAGTGTGAGGGTTAGTGTGAGGTTTAGGGTTTAGGCTGAGGTATAGGGTTAGGGTTAGGTTTAGGATTAAAGTTAGTGTTAGGCTTAAGTTTAGGGTTAGGGTGAGGGTGAGGTTTAGGGTTAGGGTTAGGATTAGGATTAGGTTTAGGGTTAGGGTGAGGGATAGGATGAGGGTTAGGGTTAAGGATAGGGTTAGGCTTAGGTTTAGGCTGAGGGTGAGGGTGAGGGTTAGGGTTAGTGTGACGGTTAGGGTCAGGGTTAGGGTGTGAGTTAGGGTTCGGGTTAAGTTTAGGGTTAGGGTGATGGTTAGGGTAATGGTTACAGTGAGGGTGAGGGTTAGGGTTAGGTTGAGGGTTAGGGTTATGGTTAGTGTGAGGGTGAGGGTGAGAGTTAAGGTTAGGGTTAGTCTGAGGGTTAGGATGAGTATTAGGGTTAGGATTAGGGTTAGGGTGAGGGCTAGGGTGAGGGTGAGGTTTAGGGTTAAGTTTATGGGGAGGGTTAGGATGAGGGTTAGTTTTAGGATTAGGGTTAGTGTAATGGCTAGGGTGTGGGTGAGGTTTAGGGTGAGGTGAGGGTGAGGTTTAGGGTTAGGGTTAGGGTTAGGGTGAGGCTGAGGGTGAGGGTTAGGGTTAGAATTAGCATTAGGGTAAGGGTTAGGCTGAGTGTGAATGTTAGGGTTAGGGTTAGGGTTAGGCTTAGCGTAACACTGAGGGTGAGGGTGAGGGTTAGGGTTATGGTGAGAGTTAGGGTTCAGGTTAAGTTTAGGCTTAAGTTGAGGGTTAGGGTTAGGTTTACGTGAGTGTGAGGGTTAGACTTAGGTTGAGGGTTAGGGTTAGGGTTAGGCTTCGGGTGAGGTTTAGGGTTAGGGTTAGGTTGAGGGTTAGGATGAGGATTAGGTTTATGATTAGGGTTAGGTTGAGGGCTAGGTTGAGGGTGAGGGTTAGGGTTAGTGTTAGGGTGAGGTTTAGGTTTAGGGGTAGAGTTAGAGTTAGGGTTAGGATGAGGGTAAGGGTTACGGTAAGGGTGAGGGTTAGAGTTAGGTTTAAGGTTAGGATGAGGCTGAGTGTTAGGATTAGGGTTAGGGTTAGGGTTATTGATAGGGTTATGGTTATGGTGAGGGTGAGGGTGAGGGTTAGGGTTACGTTGAGGTTTTTAATGTTAGGGTTAGGGTTAGAGTTAGGGTTAGGGTGAGGTTAGGGTTAGGGTTAGTGTGAGTGTTAGTGTTTGGGTTAGGGTATGGGTTACGGTGAGGGTTCTGGTTAGGGTGAGGGTTAGCATGAGGGTTAGGTTTACAGTAAGTGTGAGGGTTAGGTTAGGGTGAGGGTTAAGTTTCGGTTTAGGGTTAGGGTGACTGTGAGGGTTAGGATTAGGGTTAGGGTTATTGTTATGGTTACAGTTATGGTGAGGTTGAGGGTGAGGATTAGGGTTAGGGGTAGGTTGAGGTTTTTAGTGTTAGGGTTAAGGTTAGAGTTAGGGTTAGGGTGAGGTTAGGGTTAGGGTTAGTGTGAGGGTTAGTGTTTGGGTTAGGGTATGGGTTACGGTGAGGGTTGTGGTAAGGGTGAGGGTTAGGATTAGGGTTATGGTTATTGTTAGGGTTATGTTTAGGGTTACGGTTACGGTGAGGGTAAGGGTGAGGGTTAGGGTTTAGGGTTAAAGTGAGGTTTAGGGTTTGGGTAAGGTTTAAAGTTAGGGTTAGGGTGAGGGTGAGGTTTAGGGTTAGAGTTAGGCTTAGGGTGATGTTTAGGTTGAGGGTTAGGATTAGGGTTAGTGTTAGGGTGAGGGTTAGGTTGAGGGTGAGTGTTAGGTTTAGGGTTATGGGGAGGGTTAGGGTTAGGATTAGGGTTAGGGTGAGGGCTAGGTTGAGGGTGAGGTTTAGGGTTACGGTTAGGGTGAGGTTTAGGATTAGGGTTAGGGTTAGTCTTAGGGTTAGGGTTAGGGTTAGGTTTATGGTGAGGGTTAGGGTTAGGGTTAGGGTTAGGTTTAGGCTGAGGGTGCATGTGGGATTGAGGATTAGGGTTAGGGTTAGGGTTATTTTTAGTTTTTTGGTTAGGGTAAAGTTTGCAGTGAGGGTGAGGCTCAGGGTGAGGGTTATGTTTAGGGTTAGGGTTAGCGTTAGGGTTAGTTTTATTGTTAGGTTTAGGGTTAGAGTTACGGTGAGGTTGAGGGTGAGGGTTTGGGTTAGGGTTAGGGTGAGGTTTAGAGTAAGGGTTAGGGTTAGGTTTATGGTGAGGTTGAGCTTTAGGTTTAGAGTTAGGATTAGCGGGAGGGTTAGTGTGAGGTTTAGGTTTAGGGTTAGTGTTAGGGTTAGGGTGAGGGTTAGGGTTAGGTTGAGGTTTAGGGATAGGGTTATGTTTAGGATTAGGGTTAGGGTGAGCATGAGTGTGAGGGTTAGGGTAAAGTTTAGGCTTAGGCTTAGCTGAGGGTGAGGGTGGGGTGAGGATTCGGGTTAGGGTGATTGTTAGGGTTAGGTGTAGTGATATTTTTAGGGTTAGGGTTGGAGTTACGGTGAGGGTGAGGGTGCGGTTGAGGTTTAGGGTTAGGGTTAGGGTGGGGTTTAGGGTTAGCGTTAGGGTTAGGATGAGGTTTAGGGTTAGATATAGGGTTAGGGTGACAGTTAGGATGAGGGTTAGGGTTAGGTTTAGTGTTAGGGTTTGGGTGAGGATGAGGGTTAGGGTTAGGGTTAGGTATAGGGTAAGGGTGTGGTTTGGGGTTAGGGTTAGGGTTAGGGTTAGAGTTATGGTGAGGGTGAGGGTGCAGAATGAGTGTGAGGGTTGTGGTTAGGTTTAGGGTTAGACTTAGGGTTAGGCTTAGGTTTGGGCTAAGGGTGAGCTTGAGGTTTAGGGTTATTGTTTGGGTTAGGGTTAGGGTTATGGAGAGGGTTAGGATGAGGGTTATTGTTAGGATTAGGGTTAGGGTAATGGCTAGGGTGAGGGTGATGTTTAGGGTTAAGTTAGGGTGAGGTTTAGGGTTAGGGTTAGGGTTAGGGTGAGGGTGAGGGTAACCGTTAGGGTTCGGATTAAGATTGGGGTAAGGGTTAGGGTGAGTGTGAGGGTTAAGGTTAGGGTTAGCGTTAGGCTTAGGGTTACATTGAGCGTGAGCGTGAGGGTGAGGGTTAGGGTGAGAGTTAGGGTTCAGGTTATGTTTCAAGTTAGGGTGAGGGTTAGGGTTAGGTTTAAGTTGAGTGTGAGGGTTAGGGTTAGGTTGAGGGTTAGGGGTAGGGTTAGGGTTAGGGTGAGGTTTAGGGTTAGGGTTAGGGTAAGTGTTAGGATGTGGGTTAGTGTTACGGTAAGGGTGAAGGTTAGGGTTAGGGTGAGTGTTAGGGTTAGGTTTAGGGTTAGGGTGAGGGTGAAGGTTATGATTAGGGTTAGGGTTACCGTTATGGTGAGGGTGAGGGTGAGGGTTAGGGTTAGGGATAGGTTGAGGTTTTTAGTGTTAGGGTTAGGGTTAGAGTTAGGGATAGGGTGAGGTTAGTGTTAGGTTTACTGTGAGGGTTAGTGTTTGGGTTAGGTTATGGGTTACGGTGAGGGTTTTGGTTAGGGTGAGGGTTAGAATTAGGGTTAGGGTTATTGTTTGTGTTGGGTTTTGGGTTAAGGTAAGGTTGAGAGTAAGGGTGAGCGTTAGGGTTTAGGGTTATGATCAGGTTTAGGTTTTGGGTTAGGGTTAGAGTTAGGGTTAGGGTGAGGGTGAGGTTTAGAGTTAGAGTTAGGGTTAGGGTGAGGGTTATGTTGAGGGTTAGGGTTAGGGTTAGGGTTAGTGTTAGGGTTAGGGTTAAGTTTAGGGTTAGGGTTAGGTTGAGGGTGAAGTTTAGGATTAGGGTTATGGGGAGGGTTAGGATGAGGGTTAGTGTTAGGATTAGGGTTAGGGTGAGTGCTAGGTTGAGGGTGAGGTTTAGTGTTAGGGTTAGGGTCAAGTTTAGGTTTAGGGTTAGGGTTAGAGTTAGGGCAAGGGTGAGGTTTAGGTTTAGAGTTAGGGTAAGGGTGGGGCTGAGTTTGAGGGTTAGGGTTAGGGTTAGTGTTTGAGTTAAGGTTAGGGTGAGGGTTAGGATTAGGTTGATTTTGAGGGTGAGTGTTAGGCTTAGGCTTAGGGTTAGGATTCGGATTAGGGCAAGGGTTAGGGTGAGTGTGATGTTTATGGTTAGGGTTAGGCTTAGGCTTAAGTTTGGGCTGAGAGTGAGGGTGAGGGTGAGGGTTAAGGTTACGGTGAATGTTAGGGTTAGTGTTAGGGTGAGAGTTAAGGTTTTATTATGTTTAGGGTTAGGGTGAGGGTTAGGGTTAGGATTAGGTTTAGAGTGAGGGCTAGGGTGAGGGTGAGGGTTAGGGTTAGTGTTAGGGTAAGGTTTATCGTTAGGGTTAGGGTTTGGGTTAGGGTTAGGATGAGTGTTAGGGTTCCAGTGAGGGTGAGGGTTAGGTTTAGGTTGAGGGTTAGGGTTAAGATTATGGTTAGGATGAGCGTGAGTGTTAGGATTAGGGTTAGGGTAAGGGTTAGGTTTAGGGCTAGGTTTTGTGTTATTGTTAGGGTTAGGGTTAGAGTTATGGTGAGGGTGAGGGTGAGGTTTAGGGTTAGGGTGAGGTTTAGTGTTAAGTTTAGGATTAGGGTTAGGATGAGGGGGAGGTTTAGGGTTATATTTAGGGTTAGTTGTAGGGTTAATGTTAGGGTTAGTGTTAGGGTTAATGTTAGGTTGAGGGTTAGGTTGAGGATTAGTGTGAGGATTAGTGTGCTGTTTAGGGTTCAGGATGAGGTTTAGGATTAAATTTAGGGTTAGGAATAATGTTAGGATTAGGCTTAAGTTGAGGGTTAGGGTGAAGGTGAGGTTTAGGGTTAGCATTAGGATTAGGGTTAGGGTTAGTGTGAGGGATAGGATGAGGGTTAGGGTTAGGGATTGAGTTAGGCTTAGTGTTAGGCTGAGGGTGAGGGTGAGGGTGAGGGTTAGGGTTAGGGTGAGGATTAGGTTCAGGGTCAGGGTGAGAGTTAGGGTTCCGGTAAAGTTTAGGGTTAGTGTTAGTGTTAGGGTAACGGTTATAGTGAGGGTGAGTGTTAGGGTTAATTGAGGTTTAGTGTTAGGGTTAGGGTTAGTGTGAGGGTGAGGGTGAGGGTTAGGGTTAGGGTTAGTGTTAGGGTGATGGTTAGGATAAGGCTTAGGGTTAGGATTAGGGTTAGGGTGAGGGCTAGGGGGAGGATGAGGTTTAGGGTTAGGGTTACGGTGAGGTTGAGGGTTAGGTTTTGGGTTAGGGTAAGGGTTAGGGTGAGGGTTAGATTGAGGATTAGGGTTAGGGTTAGGGTTAGTGTGAGGTATAGGGTGAGGATGAGGGTTAGTGTTAGGGTGAGACTGAGGGTTAGAATTAGCGTTAGGGTGAAGGCTAGGGTCAGGGTGAGGGTTAGAGTTAGGTTTAGCATAAGGGTGCGGTTTAGGATTAGGGTGAGGGTTAGGGTTAGTCGGAGATTTAGTGTTAGGTTTAGGGTTAGTGTTAGGTTGAGGGTAAGTGTTAGGGTGAGGGTTAATGTTAGGGTGAGGGTTATGGTTAGGGTTAGGGTTAGTATTAGGGTTAGGGTTACTGTTAGGTTTAGGGTTAGGGTTACCATTACTGTGAGGGTAAGGGTTAGGGTTAGGGTTAGGGTGAGGTTTAGTGTTAAGGTTAGGGTTATAGTTAGGCTTAGGGTGAGGGCGAGGTTTAGGGTTAGAGTTAGGGTAAGGGTGAGGCTGAGGTTGAGGTTTAAGTTTAGGGTTAGTGTTAGAGTTAGGGTTTGGTTCAGGGTTGGCGTGAGGGTGAGAGTGAGGGTGAGGGTTAGGCTTAGGGTTAGGATTAGGATTAGTGTAAGGGTTCAGCTGTGTGAGGGTTAGGGTTAGTGTTAGGCTTAGGCTTAGGTTTAGGCTGAGAGTGAGGGTGAGGGTGAGGGTTTGGGTTAAGGTGAGGGTTAGGGTTAGGGTTAGGGTGAGATTTAGTGTTCGGTTAAGTTTATGGTTAGGGTGAGGGTTAGGGTTAGGATTAGAGTTAGGTTGAGGGCTAAGGTGATGGTGAGGATTAGAGTTAGTGTTAGGGTAAGGTTTAGGGTTAGGGTTAGGGTTTTGGTTAGGGTTAGGTTGAGGGTTAGGGTAACAGTGAGGCTGAGGTTTAGAGTTAGGGTTAGGATTTGGGTTATGGTGAGGGTGAGTTTTAGGGTTAGGTTTAGGGTTAGAGGGAGGTTTAGGTCGAGGGTTAGGGTTAGGTTCAGTCTTAGGGTTAAGGTTAGGGTGAGGCTTAGGTTGAGGTTTAGGGTTAGGGTTAGGTTTAGTGTTAGGGTTAGGGTGAGGGTATCTGAGGGTTTGGGTTAGAGTTAGGCTTAGGCTTAGGGTTAGGCTGAGAGTGAGGTTGGGATTGAGGATTAGGGTTAGGGTTAGGTTGAGGGTGAGGGTCAGGTTTAGGGTTTGGGTTAGGCTGAGCTTTAGGGTGAGGTTTAGGTTTGGGGTTAGGGTGAAGGTGAGGTTTAGGGTTAGAGTTAGGTTTAGGTTGAGGCTGAAGGTGAGGGTTAGGGTTAGGCTTAGTGTTAGAGTTAGGGTTACGGTGAGGGTTAGTGTGAGGGTGAGGGTTAGGCTTAGTGTTAGAATTAGGATTCGGGTAAGGGTTAGGGTGAGTGTGAAGGTTAGTGTTAGGGCTAGGCTTAGGCTTAGGGTTGGGCTGAGCAAGAGGTTGAGGGTGAGGTTTAGGGTTAGGGTGATCGTTAGGATTATGTTTAGGGTGAGGGTTAGGATGAGGTTTAGGGTTAGGTTGAGGGTTAGGGTGAGGATGTTGGTAAGGGTAAAGTTGAGGTTTAGGCTGAGGGTGAGGGTTAAGATAAGGGTGAGGGTTAGGGTTAGGGTTAGGGTGAGAGTGAGGGTTAGATTGAGGATTAGGGTTAGGGTTAGGGTTAGTGTGAGGTTTAGGGTTAGGGTTAGGGTGACGGTGAGGGTTAGTGTTAGGTCAGTGTTATAGTTATGGTTACCATAAGGTTTAGGGTGAGGGTAAGGGTTAGCGTTAGTGTTAGGATTAGGTTTAGGGTAAGGTTTAGGGTGAGTGTGAGGTTAGGTTCAGGTTTAGGCTTAGGATTAGGGTTAGGCTGAGGGTGAGGGTGAGTGTGAGTGTTATTGTTAGGGTGAGAGTTTGGGGTAGGGTTAGGGTGACAGTTAGGGTTCGGGTTAAGTTTAGGGTTACGATGAGGGTTAGGGTTAGGGTTCCGGTGAGCGTGAGGTTAGGGTTAGGTTGAGGGTTAGGGTTAGGCTTAGGATTAGAGTGAGGCTTAGTGTTAGGGTTAGGGTGAGGGTTAGGATTAGGATTAGGGTCAGAATTAGGGTTAGGGTGAGGGCTAGGGTGAGATGAGGGTTAGGGTTACTGTTTGGGTGAGATTTAGGTTTAGGGTTAGGGTTAGGGTTAGGATGAGGGTTAGGTTTAGAGTGAGGGTGAGGGTTAGGGTGAGGGTTAGGGTTAGGATTAGGGATAAGGTGATGGTTAATTTTAGGATTAGATTTAGGGTTAGGGGGAGGGTTAGGTCGAGGGTTAGTGTTAGGATTAGTGTTAGGGTTAAGGTTAGGGTGAGGGTTAGGTTGATGTTTAGGGTTAGGGTTAGGGTTAGGATTAGGATTAGGCTTATGGTGAGGGTATGTGAGGGTTAGGGTTTCGGGTTAGGCTTAGGGTTAGGGTTATGCTGAGGGTGAGGGTGGGGGTGAGTATTAGTGTTAGCTTGATGGTTAGGGTCGGAGTTAGGGTGAGGGTTAGGATGAGGGATCTTGTTAGGATTGGGGTTAGTGTGAGAGCTAGGGTGAGTGTGAGGGTTAGATTTAAGGTTAGGATTAGGGTGAGGTTTAGGATTACGTTGAGGCTTAGGGTTAGTGTGAGATTTAGTGTGAGGGTTAGGGTTAGTGATAGGGTGAGGGTAAGTGTTAGGGTGAGGGTTAATGTTAGGGTGAAGGTTATGGTTAGGGTGAGGGTTAGGGTTAGGGTTACTGTTAGGGTTAGGGTTATGGTTACTGTGAGGGTGAGGGATAGGTTTAGGGTTAGGGTGAGGTTTAGTGTTAGGGTGAGGGTTAGAGTTAGGGTAAGGTTGAGCGTTAGGTTTAGGGTTAATGCTAGAGTTAGGGTTACGGTGAGGGTTAGGGTGAGGGTGAGGTTTAGTCTAAGGGTTAGGATTAGGATTAGTGTAAGGGTTCGGATGAGTGTGAAGGTTAGGGTTAGGGTAAGGCTTAGGCTGAGAGTGAGGATGAGGATGAGAGTTAGGGTTGGGTGACGGTTAGGGTTAGGGTTAGGGTGAGATTTAAGGTTCGGTTAAGTATAGGGTTAGGGTGAGTTTGAGGGTTAGGATTACGGTGAGGGTGAGGGCTAGGGTGAGTGTGAGGTTTAGAGTTAGGGTGAGGGTGAGGTTTAGGGTTAGGGTTAGGGTTAGGTTTAGGTTTAGGATGAGGCTGAGGTTTAGTGTTAGAGTTAGGGTTAGGGTGAGGCTGAAGATGAGGGTTAGGGTTAGGGTTAATCTTGGAGTTAGCATTACGGTGAGGGTTAGGGTGAGTTTGAGGGTAAGGCTTAGTGGTAGGATTAGATATAGGGAAAGGTTTAGGGTGAGTTTGAGGGTTAGGGTTAGGTTTAGGGTTAGGCTTAGGGTTAGGGTTACTGTGAGGCTGAGGGTGATGGTTAGGGTTAGGGTGAGAGTTAGGGGTAGGGTTAGGGTGAGATTTAGGGTTCGGGTTAAGTTTAGGGTTAGGGTGAAGGTTAGGGTTAGGGTTACAGAGAGGGTTAGGGTTAGGGTTAGGTTGAGGGTTAGGGTTAGGCTTAGGAATAGTGTGAGGGTTAGGGTTAGGGTTAGGGTGAGGGTTAGGATGAGAATTAGGGTTAATATTAGGGTTAGGGTGAGGGCTAGGGTGAGGGTGAGAGTTAGGGTTAGGGTTAGGGTGAGGTTTAGGGTTAGGGTTAGGGTGAGGTTTAGGATGAGTGTTAGGGTTACGGTGAGGGTGAGAGTTAGGTTTAGGGTGAGGGTTAGGTTTAGGTTTAGGGTTACAGTGAGGGTGTGTGTTATTGTTAGGGTTAGGGGTAGGGTTATGGTTATGGTGAGGGTGAGTGTTAGGGTTAGGTTTAGGGTGAGGTTTAGTGTTAGGGTTAGGGTTAGTGTTAGGCTTAGGCTGAGGGTGAGGTTTAGGTTTAGAGTTAGGGTAAAGGTGAAGCTGAGGTTGAGGGTTGGGTTTAGGGTTAGTGTTAGAATTAGGGTTAGGGTGAGGGTTAGGGTGAGAGTGAAGGTGAGGGTGAGGGTTAGGCTTAGGGTTAGGATTAGGAATAGTGTAAGTGTTAGGGTGAGTCTTAGGGTTAGGGATAGGGTGACGTTTAATATTAGGGTTATGGTTAGGGTTAGGATTAGGGTGAGGGTGAGGTTTAGGAGTAGGTTTAGGGTCAGTGTGAGAGGTAGGGTTAGGGTGAGTGTTAGGGTAGGGTTGACGGTAAGGGTAAAGGTGAGGGTTAGGCTGAGGGTGATGGTTTTGGTAAGGGTGAGAGTTAGGTTTAGGGTGAGTGTTAGGGTAGGGTTGACGGTAAGGGTAAAGGTGAGGGTTAGGCTGAGGGTGAGGGTTATGGTAAGGGTGAGAGTTAGGTTTAGGGTGAGGGTTAGGGTTAGGGTTAGGGTGAGGTTGAGGATTAGATTGTGGATTAGTGTTAGTGTTAGTGTGAGGTTTAGGGTGAGGATGAGGTTAGGGTTAGGGTGATTGCTAGGGTGGGGTTGAGGATGAGGGTTAGATTGAGGATTAGTGTTAGGGTTAGTGTGAGTTTTAGGGTGAGGATGAGGTTTAGACTTAGGGTTAGGGTTACGATTAATGTTAGGGTTAGGCTTAAGGTGAGGGTTAGGGTGAAGGTGAGGTTTAGGGTTAGGGTTAGCTTTAGGCTTAGGCTTAGGTTTAGTCTGAGAGTGAGGTTGAGGTTGAGGGTTAAGGTTAAGGTGAGGGTTAGGTTTAGGGTTAGGTTGAGAGTTAGGGTTCAGTTAAGTTTAGGGTTAGGGTGAGGGTTATGGTTAGGATTAGGGTTAGGGTGAGGGCTAGAGTGAGGGTGAGGTTTACGGTTAGTGTTAGGGTAAGCTTTAGGGTTAGGGTTAGGATTTGGTTTAGGGTTAGGATGAGGGTTAGGGTTAAGATTATGGTTAGAGTGAGGGTGAGTGTTAAGATTAGGGTTAGTGTTAGGGTTAGGTTTAGGGTTAGGATTAGTGTTTTGTTAGTGTTAGGTTTAAAGTTATGGTGAGGGTGAGGGGTATGTTTAGGGTTAGGGTGAGGTTTAGGGTTAGGTTTAGGATTAGAGTTAGGGTGAGGGTGAGGTTTAGGTTTAGATTTAGGGTTATTTGGAGGGTTAGGTCGAGCGTTAATATTAGGTTTAGTGTTAGGGTTAAGGTTAAGTTGAGGTTTAGGTTGAGGTTTAGGATTAGGGTTAGGTTAGGGTTAGATTTAGGGTGAGGGTGAGTGTGTGGGTTAGGGTTAGGTTTAGGCTTAGACTTTGGGTTAGGCTGATGGTGATGTTGGGGCTGAGGATTAGGGTTGGGGTGATGGTTAGGGTTAGGGTTAGGGTGAGGGTTAGTATGAGGGTTAGCTTTAGGATTAGGGTTAGGGTGAGGGCTAGGGTGAAGGTGAGATTAAGGGTAAGGTTTAATCTTAGGTTTAGGGTTAGGCTGAGCCTGAGGTTGAGGGTGAGGGTTAGGTTAAGGGGTAGAGTGAGTTTTAGTGTTAGGTTTAGGGTTAGAGTTAGGTTTAGGATGAGGGTGAGGTTTAGGGTTAGGGTTAGGTTCAGGGTGAGAGGTAGGGTTAGGGTGAGGGTTAGGGTGGGGGTGAAGGTAAGGGTAAAGGTGAGGTTTGGGTTGAGGGTGAGTGTTATGGTAAGGGTGAGGGTTAGGTTTTGGGTGTGGGATAGTGTTAGGGTGAGGGTGAGGGTGAGGGTTAGATTGAGGATTAGTGTTAGGGTTAGTTTGAGGTTTAGGGTGAGGATAAGTGTTAGGGTTAGTGTGAGGGCTACGGTGAGATTGAGGGTGAGGGTTAGATTGAGGATTAGTGTTAGGGTTAGTGTGAGGTTTAGGGTGAGGATGAGGTTTAGGGTTAGGTTTGGGGTTAGGATTAATGTTAGGGTTAGGCTTAAGGTGAGGGTTAGGGTGAGGGTGAGGTTTAGGGTTAGTGTTAGGATTAGGATTTGGGTTAGGGTTAGGTTTAAAATGAGAGTGAGGTTTATTTTTAGGGTTAGGGTTAGGGTTATGGTTATGGTGAGGGTGAGGTTTAGGGTTACGGTTAGGGTGAGGTTTAGTGTTAGTGTTAAGGTTAGAGTTAGGGTTAGGGTGAGGGTGAGGTTTAGGTTTAGAGTTAGGGTAAGGGTGAGGCTGAGGTTGAGGGTTGGGTTTAGGGTTAGTGTTAGAGTTAAGGTTAGGGTGAGGGTTAGGATGAATGTGAGGGTGAGGGTGAGTGTTAGGCTTAGGTTTAGGATTAGGATTAGGGTAAGGTTTAGGGTGAGTGTGAGGCTTAGGGTTAGAGTTAGGCTCAGGCTTAGTGTTAGGCTGAAGGTGAGGGTGAGGTTGAGGGTTAGGGTTAGGGTGAGCGTTAGGGTTAGGATTAGGGTAAGTGTTAGGGTGAGTGTGAGGGTTAGGGTTAGGCTTAGGGTGAGAGTTAGGGATAGTGTTAGGGTGAGAGTTAGGGTTCGGGTTAAGTTTAGGGTTAGGGTGAGCGTTAGGGTTAGAGTTACAGTAAGGGTGAAGGTTACGGTTAGGTTGAGAGTTAGGGTTAGGTTTAGGATTAGGGTGAGGGTTAGGGTTAGTGTTAGGGTGAGGGTTAGGATGAGGATTAGGGTTAGGATTAGGGTTTGGGTGCGGGCTAGGGTAAGGGTGAGGGTTAGGGTTAGGGTTAGGGTGAGACTTAGGTTTAGGGTGAGGGTTAGTGTTTGGGTTTGGGTTAGGGTGAGGGTGAGGCTGAAGATGAGGGTAGGGTTAGGGTGAGGGCTAGGGTGAGGGTGAGCGTGATGGTTAGATTGAGGATTAGTGTTAGGTTTAGTGTGAGCTTTAGGGTGAGGATGAGTTTTAGGATTAGGGTTAGGGCTAGGATTAATGTTTGGGTTAGACTTCAGGTGAGGGTTAGGGTGAGGGTGAGGTTTAGGGTTAGGGTTAGGCTTAGTGTTAGGCTGAAGGTGAGGGTGAGGATGAGGTTTAGGGTTAGGGTTAGTGTTTTTGTTAGGGTTAAGGTGAGTGTTAGGGTTCGGGTTAAGTTTAGGGTTAGGGTGAGGGTTAGGGGAAGGGTTACAGTGAGAGTGCGGGTTTTGGTTAGGTTGAGGGTTAGGGTTAGTTTTAGTGTTAGGGTGAGGATTAGGATGAGGGTTATGGTTAGGATTAGTGTTAGGGTGAGGGCTAGAGTGAGGGTGAGGTTTAGGGTTAGGGATAGGGTGAGGTTTAGGGTTAGGTTTAGGGTTAGGGTTAGGGTGAGTGTGAGGTTTAAGGTTAGAGTTAGGGTTAGGGTGAGGCTGAGGGTGAGGGTAACGGTTAGGGTTAGTGTTAGAGTTAGGTTTATGGTGAGGGTTGGGGTGAGGGTGAGGGGAAGGCTTAGTGTTAGGATTAGGATTAGGGTAAGTGTTAGGGTGAGTGTGAGGGTTAGGGTTAGTGTTTAGGTTTAGTCTTAGGGTTAGGCTTAGTGTGAAAGTGAGGGTGAGGGTTAGGGTTAGGGTGAGAGTTAGGGGTAGGTTTAGAGTGAGAGTTAGGGTTCGGGTTAAATTTAGGGTTAGGGTGAGGGTTAGGATTAGGTTTACAGTGAGGGTGGGTTTTAGGGTTAGGTTGAGGGTTACGGTTAGGCTTAGGATTAGGGTGAGTGTTAGGGTTAGTGTTAGGGTGAGGGTTAGGATGAGGATTAGGGTTAGGATTAGGGTTCGGGTGAGGGCTGGGGTGAGGGTGAGAGTTAGGATTAGGGTTAGGGTGAAGGTTAGGATTAGGGTTAGGGTGAGGGTTAGTATGAGGGATAGGGTAGAATTATTGTTACGGTGATGGCTAGGGTGAGGGTGAGGGTTAGCGTAAGGATTAGGCTTAGGCTTAGGTTTAAGCTGAGCATGAGGTTGAGGGTGAGGGTTAGGATTATGGTGATGGTTAGGTTTATGGTTAGGGTGAGGATTATGATGAGGTTTAGGGTTAGGGTGAGGATTATGGTAAGGGTGAAGTTGAGGTTTAGGCTGAGGTTGAGGATTAAGATAAGGGTGAGGGTTAGGATTAGGTTTAGGTTTAGGTTTACGGTTAGTGTTAGTGTGAGGGTTTGATTGAGCATTATGGTTAGGGTTAGGGTTAGTGTGAGGTTTATGGTGAGGTTGAGGGTTAGGGTTAGGTTGAAGGTGAGGGTTAGAATTAGGGTTAGTGTGAGGGCTAGGGTGAGGGTGAGGGTTAGAGTTAGGGTTAGGTTTAGGGTGAGGTTTAGGATTAGGGTGAGGGTTAGGGTTAGTGTGAAGGTGAGGGTTAGGGTTAGGTTTAGTGTGAGGGTGAGGGTAAGTGTTACGGTGAGGTTTAATGTTAGGGTGAGGGTTATGGTTAGGGTGAGTTTTAGGGTTAGGTTTGCATTATTGTTAGTGTTAGGGTTAGTGTTACATTTACGGTTAGGGTGAGGGTTAGGTTTGGGGTGAGGTTTAGTGTTATGGTTAGGGTGAGGGTTAAGGTGAGGGTGAGGTTTAGGGGTAGAGTTAGGCTTAGGGTGACGTTTAGGGTTAGGGTGAGGGTTAGGGTGGGGGTGACGGTAAATGTAAAGGTGAGGGTTAGGCTGAGGATGAGGGTTACAGTAAGGGTGAGGTTTAGGGTTAGGTTGAGGATTAGGTTTAGGTTTAGGGTGAGAGTGAAGGTTAGATTGAGGATTAGTGTTAGGGATAGTGTGAGGTTTAGGGTGAGGATGAGGATTAGGGTTAGGGTGAGGGCTAGGGTCAGGTTGAGGGTCAGGGTTAGTGTTAGGGTGAGGTTTAGGTTTAGGGTGATGGTTAGTGTTAGTGTGTGCATTAGTGTTAGCGTTAGGGTTAGTGTTAGGGTGAGGGTAAATATTAGGGTGAGGGTGAGGGTTAGGGTGAGGGTTATGGTTAGGGTGAGGTTTAGGGTTAAGGTTAGGTTTATTGTTAGTGTTAGGGTTAATGTTACACTGAGGGTGAGGGTTAGGGTTAGGGTTAGGGTTAGGATGAGATTTAGGTTTAGGGTTAGGGTCAGAGTTAGGGTTAGGTTGAGGATGAGGTTTAGGGTTAGAGTTAGGGATAGTGTTAGGGTTAGGCTTAGGCTTAGGCTTAGGTTTAGGCTGAGGCGGAGCATGAGGTTGAGGGTTAGGGTTAGGGTGAGGGTTAGGGTTAGGGTTAGTGTGAGATTTAGAATGAGGTTTAGGGTTAGGATTAGGTTTAGGGTGAGGACTAGGGTGAGGTTTAGAGTGAAGTTTAGGCATTGGTATAGGTTTAGGATTTGGTTTTCGGTGAGGGTGAGTGTGAGGTTTAGGGTTAGCTTAGGGTTACCTTGAGGGTTAGGGTTAGGGTTAGGGTTAGGGTTAGGCTGAAGGTGAGGGTGGGTGTGAGGATTAGTTTTAGGTTTAGGGTTAGGGTTATTTTTAGTGTTATGATTAGGGTTAAGTTTGCAGTGAGGGTGAGGCTCAGGGTGAGGGTTATGTTTAGGGTTAGGATTAGGGTTAGGGTTAGTGTTATTGTTAGGGTTAGGTTTAGAGTTACAGTGAGGTTGAGGTTGAGGGTGAGGGTTAGGTTCAGGGTGAGGTTTAGGGTTAGGGTTAGGATTCGGGTTAGGGTTCGGGTGAGGTTTATGGTTAGAGTTAGGGGGAGGGTTAGGGTGAGGTTTACGGTAAGGGTTAGTGTTAGGGTTAGGGTGAGGGTGAGGGTTAGGCTGAGGTTTAGGGATAGGGTTAGGTTTAGGATTAGGGTTAGGGTGAGCATAAGTATGATTGTAAGGGTGAGGCTTAGGCTTAGGCTTATGGTTAGTCTGAGCGTGAGGGTGGGGGTGAGCATTAGGGTTAGGGTGATGGTTAAGGTTAGATTTAGTGGTATTGTTAGGGTTAGGGTTCGAGTTACAGTGAAGGTGAGGGTGCGGGTGAGGGTTAGGGTTAGGGTTAGGGTTAGGGTCAGTGTGAGGTTTAGGGTTAGATATAGGGTTAGGGGTAGGGTTACGGTTAGGTTTAGAGTTAGGGTCACGGTGAGGGTGAGGTTTAGGTTCAGATATAGGATTTGGGGGAGAGTTAGGGTTAGCTTAGGGTTAGGTTTATAGTTAGGGTGAGGTTTACAGTTAGGGTTAGGGTTAGGGTTAGAGTTACTGTGAGGGTGAGGCTTAGGGTTATGGTTAAGGTTAGGGTGAGGTTTAGGGTTAGGGTGAGGGTTAGAGTTAGAATTACGGTGAGGGTGATGGTGCGGGTGAGTGTGAGGTTTAGGGCTAGAGTTAGGGTTAGGGTGAGGATGAGGGGGGTTAGGGTTAGTGTTAGATTTAGGGTTATGGTGAGGGTTAGGGTGAGGGTGAGGGTAAGGCTTAGTGTTAGAATTAGGATTAGGGTAAGGGTTAGGTTGAGTGTGAGGGTTAGGTTTAGGGTTAGGCTTAGGGTTAGGCTGAGTATGAAGTTGAGGGTGAGGGTTAGGGTTAGGGTTAGAGTTGGGGTTTGGTTGAGGGTGAGGTTTAGGGGTAGGGTTAGGGTCAGGGTGAGGGGTAGGGTAAGGTTGAGGGTTAGGGTGGGGGTGACGGCAAGGGTAAAGGTGAGGGTTAGGCTGAGTGTGAGGGTTATGGTAAGGGTGAGGGTTAGGTTTAGGGTTAGGGTTAGTATGAGGTTTAGGATGAGCATGAGTGTTAGGGTTAGGGTGAGGGCTAGGTTGAGATTGAGGGTGAGGGTTAGATGGAGGATTAGTGTTAGGGTTAGTGTGAGGTTTAGGGTGAGGTTAAGATTTAGGTTTAGGTTTAGGGTTAGGTTTAATGTTAGGGTTAGGCTTAAGGTGAGGGTTAGGGTGAGGGTGAGGGTGAGGTTTAGGGTTAGTGTTAGGACTAGCATTAGAGTTAGGGTTAGGGTGAGTGTGAGGGTTAGGGTTAAGATTAGGCTTAGTGTTAGGCTGAAGGTGAGGGTGAGGTTGAGGTTTATGGTTTGGGTGAGTGTTAGGGTTAGGGTTAGGGTGATAGTTACGGTTCAGGTTAAGTTTAGGGTTAGGGTGATGGTTAGGGTAAGGGTTACAGTGAGGGTGAGGGTTAGGGTTAGTTTGAGGGTTAGGGTTAGCGTTAGTGTTAGTCTTAAGGTGAGGGTGAGGGTGATGGTTAGTGTTAGTGTTAGGGTGAGGGTTAGGATGAGGTTTAGGGTTAGGATTAGGGTTAGGGTGAGGGCTAGGTTGAGGGTGAGGTTTAGGGTTAGGGTTAGGGTGAGGTTTTTGGTTAGGTTTATGGTTAGGGTTAGGGTGAGGTTGAGGTTTAGGGTTAGAGTTAGGGTTAGCGTGAGGCTGAGGGTTAGGGTGATGGTTAGGGTTAGTGTTAGAGAGGGTTACAGTGAGGATTAGTGTGAGGGTGAGGGGAAGGTTTTGTGTTAGGATTAGGATTAGGGTAAGTGTTGGGGTGAGTGTGAGGTTTAGGGTTAGGATTAGGTTTAGGCTTAGGTTTACGCTTAGGGTGAGGGTGAGGGTGAGGGTTAGGGTTAGGATGAGAGTTAGGAGTAGGTTTAGGGTGAGAGTTTGGGTTCAGGTTAAATTTAGGGTTAGGGTGAAGGTTAGGTTTAGGGTTACAGTGAGGGTTAGGGTTAGGCTTAGGATTAGGATGAGGGTTAGGGTTAGTGTTAGGGTCAGGGTTAGGGTTAGGATTAGGGTTCGGGTGAGGGCTAGGTTGAGGGTGAGGGTTGGGATTAGTGTTTTGGTGAGGTTTAGGGTTAGGGTTAGGGTGAGGGTTAGGACATGGGTTAGGGTTACAGTGAGCATGAGTGTTAGGTTTAGGGTGAGATTTAGGGTTAGTATTTGGGTTAGGGTGAGGGTGAGTTTTAGGATTATATTTAGGGTTAGGGGGAGGATAAGGTCAAGTGTTAGGGTTAGGGTTAGTATTAGGGTTAAGGTTAGGGTGAGGGTTAGGTTGAGGTTTAGGGTTAGGGTTAGGGTTAGGATTAGTATAAGCGATAGGGTATGTGAGGGTTAGGGTTAGGCTTAGGCTTAGGGTTAGGGTTATTCTGAGGGTGAGGGTGGGTGTGAGTGTTAGGGTTAGCGTGATGGTTAGCTTTAGCGTTAGGGTTAGTTTTATAATGAGGGATAGGGTTAGGATTATTTTTAGGCGGAGGGCTAAGATGAGGGTGAGGGTAAGGATAAGGGTTAGGCTTAGGCTTAGGTTTTGGCTGAGCATGAGGTTGAGGGTGAGGGTTAGGGTTAGGGTGATGGTTAGGTTTACGATTAGGGTGAGGGTTAGGATGAGGTTAAGGGTTAGGGTGAGGATGATGGTAAGGGTAAAGCTGAGGTTTAGGCTGAGGGTGAGGATTAAGATAAAGGTGAGGGTTAGCATTAGATTTAGGATTTGGGTTAGGGTTAGGGTGAGGTTTTGATTGAACATTAGGGTTAGGTTTAGGGTTAGTGTGAGGTATAGGGTCAGGATGAGGGTGAGGGTTAGAATTAGGGGTAGGGTGAGGGCTAGGGTGAGGGTTAGGGTTAGAGATAGGGTTAGGGTTAGGGTGAGGTTTAGGATTAGGGTGAGGGTTAGGGTTAGTGTGAGGGTTAGGGTTGGGTTAGGGTTAGTGTTAGGTGAGGGTAAGTGTTAGGGTGAGGGTTAATGTTAGAGTGAGGGTTATGGTTAGGGTGAGGTTTAGAGTTAGGTTTAGGTTTATTGTTAGGGTTAGTGTTAGGGTTACGTTTGCGGTGAGGGTGAGGGTTAGGGTTACGCTTAGTGTTAAGGTGAGGTTTAGTGTTTGGTTTAAGGTTAGAGTTAGGATTAGGGTGAGGGTGAGGTTTAGGGGTAGAGTTAGGGCTAGGGTGAATGTTAGGGCTAGGGTGAGTTTTAGCGTGGGGGTGATGGTAAGGGTAAAGTTGAAGGTTAGGCTGAGGGTGAGGGTTACGTTAAGAGTGAGGGTTAGGGTTAGGGTGAGGGTTAGGTTTAGGGTCAGGTTGAGGGTGAGGGTTAGATTGAGGATTAGTGTTAGGGTTAGTGTGAGGTTTAGGGTGAGGATGAGGATTAGGTTTAGGGTGAGGGCTAGGGTGAGGGTGAGGGATAGGGTTAGTGTTAGTGTAAGGTTTAGGGTTAGGGTGATGGTTAGGGTTAGTGTGAGCATTAGTGTTACGTTAGGGTTAGTGTTAGGGTGAGGGTAAATGTTAGGGTGAGGGTGAGAGTTAGGGTGAGGGTAATGGTTGAGGTGAGGTTTAGGGTTAGGGTTATTGTTAGGGTAAGGGTTAGGGTTACTGTTATAGTGAGGGTTAGGGTTAGGTTTAGGATGAGGTTTAGGTTTAGGGTTAGGGTTAGAGTTAGGGTTAGGGTGAGGGTGAGGTTTAGGGTTAGAGTTAGGGATAGTGTTAGGGTTAGGAATAGGATGAGGGTTAGGGTTAGGCTTAGGCTTAGGCTTAGGCTGAGGCCGAGCATGAGGGTGAGGGTTAGGGTTAGGTTTAGGGTGAGGGTTAGGGTTAGGGTTAGGGTGAGGTTTAGGATGAGGTTTAGGGTTAGGATTAGGTTTAGGGTGAGGACTAGGGTGATGGTTAGGGTGAGGTTTAGGGATTGGTTTAGGTTTAGGATTTGGGTTAGGGTGAGGGTGAGTGTGAGTGTTAGGGTTAGGTTTAGGGTGAGGCTTAGGGTTAGGGTGAGGGTTATTGTTAGGGTTTGGATTAGGGTTAGGGTGAGGCTGAGGATTAGGGTTAGGTTTAGGTTTAGGTTTAGTGTTTAAATTATGTTTAGGATTAGTGTTAGTGTTAATGGTTTGGTTAGGGTTACCTTGAGGGTTAGGTTTAGGGTTAGTGTTAGGGTTACGCTAAGGATGAGGTGGGAGTGAGGATTAGGGTTAAGGTTATTGTTAGTGTTATGGTTAGTGTTAAGTTTGGGGTGAGGGTGAGGCTGAGGGTGAGGGTTATGGTTAGGTTTAGGATTAGGGTTAGGGTTAGTGTTATTGTTAGTGTTAGGGTTAGAGTTACAGTGAGGTTGAGGTTGAGGGTCAGGGTTAGGTTTAGGGTGAAGTTTAGGATTATAGTTAGGGTTAGGGTTAGGGTGAGGGTGAGGGTGTGGTTTAGGGTTAGAGTTAGTTTAGGGGGAGGGTTAGGGTGACGTTTAGGGTTAGGGTTAGTGTTAGGGTTAGGGTGAGGGTGAGGGTTAGGTTGAGGTTTAGGGATAGGTTTAGGGTTAGGATTAGAGTTAGGGTGAGCATGACTATGAGGGTTAGGGTGAGGCTTAGGCTTAGGATTAGGCTGAGGGTGAGTGTGGGAGTGAGGATTAGGGTGAGGGTGATGGTTAGAGTTAGGGTTAGTGTTGTTGTTAGGGTTAGGGTTCGAGTTTCAGTGAAGGTGTGAGTGCTGGTGTGGGTTAGTTTTAGGGTTAGTGTTAGGCTTAGTGTTAAGCTGAGCATAAGTTGAGTGTGAGGATCATTGTTAGGGATAGTGTGAGGTTTAGTGTTATGGTTAGGGTTAGAGTTAGGGTTAGGTTGACGGTGAGGTTTAAGGGTAGGCTTAGGTTCAGGGTGAGGGTTAGGGTTAGGGTTAGGGTGAGGGTTAGATTGAGGATTAGTGTTAGGGTTAGTGTGAGGTTTAGGGTGAGGATGAGGTTTAGGGTTAGGGTTAGGTTTAGGATTAATGTTAGGGTTAGGTTTAAGGTGAGGGTTAGGGTGAGGGGAAGGTTTAGGGTTAGAGTTATGGTTAGGATTAGGGTTAGGGTTAGTGTGAGTGTGAGGGTTAGATTTAGGGTTAGGGTGAGGGTTAGTGTTATTCTGAAGGTGAGGGTGAGGGTTAGGGTAAGGGTGAGTGTTAGGGTTAGGTTTAGGGTGAGGGTTAGTGTTCGGGTTAAGTTCAGTGTGAGGATGAGGGTTAGGGTTAGGTTGAGGGTTAGGGTGAGGTTTAGGGTTAGGATTAGGGTGAGGTTTAGTGTTAGGTTTAGGGTTAGGGTTAGCGTTAAGGTGAGGGTTCGATTGAGGTTTAGGTTTCTGGTTAGGGTTTGTGTTATGTTTAGTGTGAAGATGAAGGTTAGGGTTAGGGTGAGGATGAGGGTTAGAATTAGGGTTAGGGTGAGGGCTAGGGTGAGGTTTAGGATTAGGGTGAGGCTGGGGGTGAGGATTAGGGTTAGGGTTAGGGTTATTGTTAGGGTGAGGGTGAGTTTTAGGGTTAGAGTTAGGTTTTGGGGGAGGGTTAGGGTGAGGTTTAAGTTTATGGTTAGTGTCAGTGTTAGGGTCAGGGTGAGGGTTAGTTTGACGTTTAGGGATAGGTTTAGGGTTAGGATTAGAGTTAGGGTGAGCATGAGTATGAGGGTTAGGGTGTGACTTAGGCTTAGAGTTAGGCTGAGGGTGATGGTGGTTGTGAGGATTAGGGTTAAGGTGATGGTTAGGTTTAGGGTTAGTGTTATTGTTAGGGTTAGGGTGTGAGTTTCGGTGAGGGTGAGGGTTCGGGTGAGAGTTAGTTTTAGGGTTAGGGTGGGGTTTAGGGTTAGGGTTAGGTTTAGGGTGAGGGTGACGTTTAGTGTTAGATATAGGGTTAGGGGTAGGGTTAGGGTGAGGGTAAGGGTTAGGGTTAGTGTTAGGGTGAGGGTGAGGTTTAGGGTTAGACTTAGGGTTAAGGTGAGGCTTAGGGTGAGGTTTAGGATTAGGGTTAGGATTAGGATTACGGTAAGGATTAGGTTGAGTGTGAGTGTTAGGGTTTTGGTTAGGGTTAGGCTTAGGGATACACTGAGAGTGAGGGTGAGTGTTAGGGTTAGAGTGAGGGTTAGGTTTAGGGTTAGGGTGAGAGTTAGGGTTCAGGTTAAGTTTTGGGTTAGGGTTACATTGAGGGTGAGGTTTAGGGTTAGGTTGTTGGTTAGGGTTAGGGTTAGGATGAGGTTTAGGTTTAGGGTTAGTGTGAGGCTTAGGATGAGTATTAGGGTTAGGATTAGGGTTAGGGTGAGGGCTAGGCTGAGTGTTAGGGTTACATTAAGGGTGAGAGTTAGGGTTAGGGTGAGGGTTAGTGTTAGGATTAGGGTTAGGGTGAGGGTGAGGTTTCGGATTAGGGTTAGGGTTAAGGTTATTGTTAGAGTTAGGGTTAGGGTTACAGTGAGGGTGAAGGTGAGGGTTAGGGTTACGGTTATGTTGAGGTTTAGGGTTAGAGTTAGTGTTAGGGTGAGGATGAGGTTTAGGGTTAGAGCTAGGTTTAGGGTGAGGGTTAGGTTTAGGTTTAGTGTTAGGGTTAGTGTTAGGGTTAGGTTTAGAGTGAGTGTTAGGGGAAGGGTATGGGTTAGTGTTAGGGTTACGGATAGGATTATTGTTAGGGTGAGGGTGAGTGTGTGTTTTAGGGTTTGGTTTAGGGTTAGGCTTAGGGTGAGGCTGAGGGTGAGGTTGAGGGTGAGGGTTAGGGTTAGGGTGAGGGTTAGGGTTAGGTTTAGTTGCAGGGCTAGGATGAGTGTCAGGTTTAGGATTAGGGTTAAGGTAAGGGCTAGGGTGAGGATGAGGTTTAGGGTTAGGTTTAGGCTTTGGTTTAGCTTTAGGGTTAGGGTGAGGGATAGGTTGAGGTTGAGGTTTAGGGTTAGAGTTAGGGTTAGGGTGAGGCTGAGGGTGAGGGTTAGGTTTAGGGTTTGAGTTAGGGTTAGAGTCAGGGTTAGGGTGAGGGTTAGGGTCAGGGTTAGGGTGAGGGTGAGGGTTAGGGTTATGGTTAGGATTACGTTTAGTGTTAGGGTGAGTGTGAGGGTTAGGTTTAAGTTTAGGTTTAGGCTTAAGGTTAGGCTGAGGGTGAGGGTGTGGTTTAGGGTTAGGGTGAGGGTTAGGGTTAGGGTTATGGGGATGTTTAGGATGAGGTTTAGGGTTAGGATTAGGGTTAGGGTGAGGGTGAGGTTTAGGGTTAGATTTATGGTAAGGTTGAGGCTGAAGTTCAGGGTTAGTGTTAGGGTTAGTGTTACAGTTAGAATTAGGGTGAGGGTTAGGGTGAGGGTGAGGGTTAGGCCTAGAGTTCGGATTAGGATTAGGGTAAGGTAAGGGTGAGTGGAAATGTTAGGTTTAGGGTTAGGCTTAGGCTTAGGGTTAGGCTGAGAGTGAGGGTCAGGGTGAGGGTTAGGGTTAGGGTTAGGGTTAGGTTTAGGTTTAGGGTGAGAGTTAAGGATCGGTTAAATTTAGGGTTAGGGTGAGGATTAGCATTAGGGTGAGGGCTAGGGTGTGGGTGAGGGTTACGTTTAGTGTTACGGTAAGGTTTAGGGTTAGTATTAGGGTTAGTGTGAGGGTTGGGATGGGGGTTAGTGTTACGGTGAGGGTGAGGGTTAGGGCTAGGGTGACGGTTAGGGTTAGAATTAGGGTTATGGTGAGGGTGAGGATTATTGTTAGGGTTAGGGTTAGGGTTGGGGTTACGGTGAGATTGAGGTTTAGAGTTAGGGTAAGGGTGAGGTTTAGTGTTAGGGTTAGGGTTAGAGTTAGGTTTAGGGTGAGGGTGAGGTTTAGGGTTAGAGTTAGAGTAAGGGTGAGGCTGAGGTTGAGGGTTAGAGTTAGGGTAAGGGTGAGGCTGAGGTTGAGGGTTAGGTTTAGGCTTAGGGATAGGTTTAGGATTAGGGTAAGGGTTAGGGTGAGTGTGAGGTTTAGGTTTAGGTTTAGGGTTAGGCTTAGGCTTAGGGTTAGGCTGAGAGTCAGGGTGAGGGTGAAGGTTAGGGCTAGGTTGAGGGTTAATGTTAGGGTTAGGGTGAGAGTGAGGGTTCTGTTAAAGTTAGGGTTAGGGTGAGGGATAAGGTAAGGATTATTGTTAGGGTGAGGGCTAGGGTGGGGGTGAGGATTAGGGTTAGTGTTAGGGTAATGTTTAGGGTTAGGGGTAGGTTTTGCATTAGGGTTAGGATGAGGGTTAGGGTTAAGATTATGGTTAGGGTGAAGGTGATTGTTCGGATTAGGGTTAGGGTTAGGGTTAGGTTTAGGGTTAGGATTCGTGTTATTGTTAGAGTTAGGGTTAGAGTAATGGTGAGTGTGAGGTTGAGGGTGAGGGTGAGATTTAGGGTTAGGTTTAGGGTTAGTTTTAGGTTTAGCGTTAGGGTGAGGTGAGGTTTAGGGTTAGATTTAGGGTTAGTTGGAGCATTAGGTCGAGCGTTAATGTTAGGGTTAGTGTTAGGGTTAAGGTTATGGTGAGGGTTGGGTTGAGGTTTAGGGATAGGGTTAGGGTTAGGGTTAGGATTAGGGTTAGGCTGAGGGTCAGTGTGAGGTTTAGGGTTAGGGTTAGGCTTAGGCATTGTGTTAGGCTGAGGGTGAGGGTGGGCGTGAGTATTAGGGTTAGGGTGATGGTTAGGGTTAGGGTTAGGGTGAGTGTTAGGATGAGGGTTTGGGTTAGCATTAGGGTTAGGTTGAGGGCTAGGTTGAGGGTGAGGGTTAGGTTAATGGTTAGGTTTAGGCTTAGGGTTAGGGTGAGCATGAGGTTGAGGGTGAGGGTTAGGTTTAGGGATAGCATGAGGTTTAGTGTTAGGGTTAGGGTTAGAGTTAGGGTTAGTGTGAGGTTGAGGTTTAGGTGTAGGGTTAGGGTCAGGTGAGGGGTAGGGTTAGGGTGAGGGTTTGGGTGGGGGTGACAGTAAGTGTAAAGGTGAGGGTTAGGCTGAGGATGAGGGTTATGGTAAGGGTGAGGGTTAAGTTTAGGGTGATGGTTAGGGTTAGGGTGAGGGTGAGGGTGAGGGTTAGATTGAGGATTAGTGTTAGGTTTAGTGTGAGGTTTAGGGTGAGGATGAGTGTTAGGGTTAGGTTGAGGGCTAGGTTGAAGGTGAGGGTGAGGGTTAGATTGAGGATTAGTGTGAGGGTTAGTGTGAGGTTTTGGGTGAGGATGAGGTTTAGGGTTAGGGTTAGGTTTAGGATTAATGTTAGGGTTAGGCTTAAGGTGAGGGTTAAGATGAGGGTGAGGTTTAGGGTTAGTGTTAGGATTAGGATTAGCATTAGGGTTAGGGTGAGTGTGAGGGTTAGGCATAGGGTTAGGTTTAGGCTTAGTGTTAGTCTGAAGGTGAGGGTAAGTTTGAAGGTTAGGGTTAGTGGGAGGGTTAGGTTTAGGATTAGGGTGAGAGTTTGGTTTCGGTTTAATTTTAGGGTTAGGGTGAGGGTGAGGGTAAGGGTTAAATTGAGGGTGAGGGTTAGGGTTAGGTTGAGGGTTAGGGTTAGGGTTAGGGTTAGGTTGAGGGTTAGGTTTAGGGTTATGGTTAGGGTGAGGTTGAGGGTGTGGGTCAGGGTTAGTGTTAGGGTGAGGGTTAGGATGAGGGTTAGGGTTAGGATTAGGTTTAGGGTGAGGGTTAGGGTGAGGATGAGGTTTAGGTTTAGGGTTAGGGTGAGGTTTTGGGTTAGGTTTAGGTTTAGGGTTAGGGTGAGGGTGAGGTTTAGGCTTAGACTTAGGGTTAAGGTGAGGCTGAGGGTGAAGTTTAGGATTAGGGTTAGGATTCGGGTTTGGGTAAGAATTAGGGTGCGTGTGAGGGTTAAGGATAGGGTTAGGATTAGGCTAAGCATTACACTGAGGGTGAGGGAGAGGGTTCGCTTTAGGGTTAGGCTGAGGGTTAGGGCCAGCTTTAGGGTTAGAGTTAGGGTTCAGTTTAAGTTTAGCGTTAGTGTGAGGGTTAGGGTGAGGGTTAGGATGAGGATTAGAGTTAAGATTAGGGTTAGGTTGAGGGCTAGGGTGAGGGTGAGGTTTAGGGTTAGTGTTAGGGTGAGGTTTAGGTTTAGGTTTAGGGTTAGAGTGATGGTTAGGGTGAGGGTTAGGGTTACAGTAAGGGTGAGGTTTAGGGTGAGGGTGAGGGTTAGGATTAGGGGTAGGGTTAGGGTTATTGTTAGGGTTAGGGTTAGGGTTACCGTGAGTGCTAGGGTTAACGTTAGGGTTAGGGTTAGGCTTAGGCTGATGGTGAGGTTGGGAGTGGGGGTGAGGATTAGGATTTGGGTTAGGGTTAGGGTTATTGTGAGTGTTATGGTTAGGGATAAGTTTGCAGTGAGGGTGAGGCTGAAGGTGAGGGTTATGGTTATGGTTAGTGTTAGGGTTAGTGTTATTGTTAGGGTTAGGGTTATAGTTACGGTGATATTGAGGGTGAAGGTTTAGGTTTAGGGTGAGGTTTAGGGTTTGGGTTAGGGTTAGATTTAGTGTTAGTGTGAGGGTGAAGTTTAGGGTTAGAATTAAGCTTAGGGTGAGGGTTAGGGTTAGTGTTAGGGTTAGCTTTAGAGTGAGAGTTAGGGGGAGGGTTTGGGTTAGGTTTAGGGTTAGGGATAAGATTAGGGATAGGTCGAGGGTGAGTGTGTGTGTTAGGGTTAGCTTTATGTTTAGGTTTAAGGATATGCTGAGGTTGATGTTGAGGGTGAGGGTTAGGGTTAAGTTGAGTGTTAGGGTTAGGGTTATGGGGAGGGTTAGGATGAGGGTTAGGGTTAGGATTAGGGTTAAGGTAAGGGCTAGGGTGAGGGTGAGGTTTAGGGTTAGGTTTCGGTTGAGGTTTAGGGTTAGGGTTAAAGTTAGAGTTAGGGTGAGGCTGAGGGTGAGGGTTAGGTTTAGGGTTAGTGTTAGGGTTAGGGTTAGGGTTAGTTGAGGGTTAGAGTGAGGGTGAGCATTAGGGTTGGGGTTAGGATTAAGATTAGGTTTAGGGTTAGGGTGAGTCTGAGGGTTAGGGTTAGGTTTAGGGTTAGGATTAAGTTTAGGCTGAGAGTGAGGGTTAGGTTGAGGGTTAGGGTTAGGGTGAGAGTTAGGTTTAGGGTTATGGGGAGGTTTAGGATGAATGTTAGGGTTAAGATTAGTGTTAGGGTGAGGGCTAGGGTGGGGGTGAGGTTTAGTGTTAGGGATACGGTGAGGTTGAAGGTTAGGGTTAGGGTTAGGTTTAGGGTGCGGATGAGATTTAGGGTTAGAGTTAGGGTAAGGTTGAGGCTGAGGGTGAGGGTTAGATTTAGGGTTAGTGTTAGAGTTAGGGTTAAGGTGAGGGTTAGGATGAGGGTGAGGGTTAGGCTTAGGGTTAGGATTAAGATTAGGGTAAGTGTTAGGGTGAGTGTGAGGGTTAGAGTTAGGGTTAGGCTTAGGCTTAGGGTTAGGCTGAGAGTGAGGGTGAGTGTGAGAGTAAGGGTTAGGGTGAGGTTTAGGGTTAGGTTTAGTGTGAGAGTTAGGGTTCGATTAATTTTAGGGTTAGGTTGAGGGTTAGGGTTAGGATTAGTATTAGGGTGAGTGCTAGGGTGAGGGTGAGGGTTAGGGTTAGGGTTAGGGTGAGGTTTAGAGTTAGGATTAGGATTAGGGTTATGGTGAGGGTTAGTGTGAGGTTTAGGGTTAGGGTTAGGGTTAGGCCTAATTTTAGGCTGAAAGTGAGAGTGAGGAAGGAGGGTTAGGGTTTGGGTGAGGGTTAGGGTTAGAGTTAGGGTGAGAGTTAAGGTTCGGGTTAAGTTTAGGGTTAGGGTGAGGGTTAGAGTAAGGCTTACAGTGAGGGTGAGGGTTAGGGTTAGCTTGAGGATTAGGATTAGGGTTAGAGTGAGGGCTGTGGTGAGGGTGAGGTTTACGGTTAGGGTTAAATTGAGGTTTAAGTTTAGGTTTAAGGGTAAGGTTAGGGTAAGGGTGAGGGTGATATTTAGGGATAGAGTTAGGGTTAGGGTGAGGTTTAGGTTGAGGGTTAGGTTTAGGGTTAGTGTTAGATTAAGGTTTAGGTTTAGGGTTATGGTTAGGGTGAGGGTTAGCTTGAGGGTTAGGGTTACGGTGAGGGTGAGGGTTAGGGTTAGGGTGAGGGTTAGGTTTAGATTTAGGGTTAGGGTGAGGGGGAGTGTTAGAAATAGGGTTAGGGTGAGAGTTAGGCTTAGGTTTCAGTTGAGGGTGAGGGTGAGGGTTAGGGTTAATTTTAGTGTGAGGGTTAGGATGAGGATTAGGGTTAGGATTAGGGTTAGGGTGAGGGTTAGGGTTAGTGTTTGGGTGAGGTTTAGGGTTAGGGTTAGGGTGAGGGTTAGGATGAGGGTTAGAGTTATGGTGAGTGTGAGTTTTAGGGTTAGGGTTAGGGTTAGGGTTAGGATTAGTGTTACGGTGAGGGTGAGGGTTATTGTTAGGGTTAGGCTTAGGGTTAAGGTTAAGGTGAGGGTGAGGGTTAGGTTTAGGGTCAATTTGAGGTTTAGTGTTAGGGTTTGGGTTAGAGTTATGGTTAGGGTTCGGGTGAGGTTTAGGATTAAAGTTAGGGTAAGTGTGAGGCTTAGGTTGAGGTTTAGGTTTAGGGTTAGTGTTAGAGTTAGGTTTAGGGTGAGGGTTAGGGTGAGGGTGAGGCTTAGGCTTAGGGTTAGGTTTAAGATTAGGGTAAGGGTTAGGGTGAGTGTGAGAGTTAAGTTTAGGATTAGGCTTAGGGTTAGGCTGAGAGTGAGGGTGAGGGTGAATTTTAGGGTTTTGGTGAGGGTTAGGTTTAGTGTTAGCATGAGAGTTAGTGTTTGGTTAAGTTTAGGGTTAGGGTGAGGGTTACGGTTAAAATTAGGATTAGGGTGAGGGTTAGGGTTAGGGTCAGTGTGAGGTTTAGTGTGAGGATGAGGGTTTAGGCTGAGGGTGAAGGTTAAGATAAGGGTGAGGGTTAAAGTTCAGTTTAGGGTTAGGGTAAGGGTTAGGGTTAGTGGTAGGGTGAGGGTTAGATTGAGGATTAGGGTTAGGGTCAGTGTGAGGTTTAGTGTGAGGATGAGGGTTAGGTTTTGGGTGAGGGTTAGAATCAGGGTTAGGGTGAGGGCTACGGTGAGGGTGAGGGTTTGGGTTAGGGTTTGGGTGAGGTTTAGGATTAGGTTGAGGGTTAGGTTTAGTGTGAGTGTTAGTGTTAGGGTTAGGGTTAGTGTTAGAGTGAGGGCAAGTGTTATGGTGAGGGTTAGCCCTAGGGTGAGGGTTATGGTTAGTGTGAGGAATAGGGATAGGGTTAGGGTTATTTTTAGGGTTAGGGTTAGGGTTACGGTTACAGTGAGGGTGAGGGTGAGGGTTAGGCTTAGGCTTAGGCTTAGGGTGAGGTTTAGTGTTAGGGTTAGGAATAGTGTTAGGGTTAGGGTGAGGCTGAGGGTGAGGGTTAGGGTTAGGGTTAATGTTAGAGTTAGGGATAGGGTGAGGTTTAGTTTTAGGGTTAAGTTAGGCTTAGGATTAGGGTTAGGGTGAGGGTTAGTGTGAGGGTTATGGTTATGTTAGGCTTAGGCTTAGGGTTAGGGTGAGGGTTAGGTTTAGGTTTTGGTTTAGGGTGAGGATGATGCTTAGGATTAGGGTTAGGTTTAGGTTTAGGTTTAGGTTTAGGGTTAGCGTTAGGGATAGGGTTAGGTTTACGGTGAGGGTTAGGGTTAGCGTTAGGGATAGGGTTAGGCTTAGGGTTAGGCTGAGTGTGAGGGTGTGGTTGA